>NW_026109182.1:0-75464 GCF_024516045.1 Bombus affinis
GCTTTGTGATGGAACCCAGGATCATTGTCATTAGCTTCTCGAGTACCTCATCACCACGACTACTTGCCAATTATATAACAATCATATTTACACTAGTAAATATCTGCTCTATTGCATAACTACAAACGTCTAAACCAAATGAAGATTCGTTTCGCGCCTCTAACTCTAATCATAATGTGAACCCGATGTAAGTGAAAATACATGCACATACCATCGATTCTGCCTGACCAGCACTCTCACCCGGAACCGGAACTCGAAGTGCACCGTGACGAACAGCTCATATATAAGCCTCAACTCTTAGCCAGACAGTCGGTCGTGCTCGCGCAACAGTAGAAGCAACATGGAGTTTTTTAGATCTCTACTACGCGTCGTTGGTTTGTTCGTGCCAAGTAAGGTAGATATCACTTCCGAACTACCACTGGAGGTTTCGCACTTGATACTTCGAAAATTGGATCCCTCGTCCCTGCAGAGCGCCGCGCTTGTCTCGCGCAAATGGTTCAACGTATGTAGATCCGACAAGTGTCTACGGCGGAAAGTGAGACGTCACATGCGACATACGAGGAAGCGGGTCAAGATGCAATTTCTCGGACCTGCAGCCGCTAAAGCTACCAACCAAGAATCAAGAAGTAGAGGACGTGGTGAGGGCAACCTAAGGCACGAAATAAGTTTATCCGCTGCTCGTACGGCGGTCGTCGTTGGAAGGTTACGCGGTCCTTTGAGAATTTCGATGCGAGATCGCCCCATCGATGTTGGACCAATAAAATGTATTAGACTCTAACTCGTGTAAGTACCTTAATTTGACTGCTAGCTCTTACGAGAACTTGAAACGGTCTTGTCCGGATTCAGAACTGTAGCGTGAAGCTTGAAATAAAATGGTTTTACTGAGACGGCAATGTGTTTCAGTCACGCTAATACTATCGGTATCGTAATAGGCCCATTATTGAATATTAACTACAATGTATCACCGCTGCAATTGCAGATTTGTCGTCAATTAGATGCGAGATATACTTCTCATTGCCTGCCAAATACAGCTCACATCTACTGGCTCGTGCTATTATATCATCTCTGGTCCTCGACATATCAAGCTTAACTGCAGTTTTACAAATTAAGGTTAACATATTCAAATGAATGTATCTCCGTTTCCATTGCACATATGGCGACAAAGCGATGCCCGTTACATTTCACATCCGATGTCATGTGCACCGCACATCTGCTGGTTTGTACCATGTCAACTCCGGTTTCTGTCTAACCTAGCGAAATTGCTGCTTTACATATTCATGATTAATTATTCAAATCACCGTATCGCCGTTTGCATTGCAGTTATGCCGACAATTCGATGCGCGATATACGCCACTTTTTCTGCCAAACACAATGTATATTACCTGGTTTGAGTTATGTAACGTGTGGGCGCAGCCAAACTCAGCGTATACGCAATTATGCATTTTCGGGCGAAATATTCAAATATTACATATTCAAATGAACGTATCTTGGTTTCTATGTCGCCTATTCGATGCGCAGAATACTCCACATATGATGCCAAATCAGCCGGTCTGTGCTATGTCAACTCTGGACCCTGTAAAATCCAGCGTAATTGTAGTTTTTGTTGTTAATGCTTAAATATTGCATTCAAAGATTCGCCGCTTCTTTTGCACATATGTCGACAATTCCATACGCCTTGTACTCCGCATTTGCTGCAGTTACATTGCCCATCAGCTCGTTTGCGCTGTGTCAACTCTGGTCCCTGCAAAATCCAGCCCAAATGCAATTTTGTATGTTCGGGCTTAAATATTCAAATCAACGTTACTCCGATTCAATAGCACATATGTCGACAATACGATGCGCTTTATATTCCACATTGACTGCCATACGCAGAGCGCTTCATCTGGTTTAAGTCGTGTTAAATCCGGACCGAGTCAAATCCAGCGTATTCGTAGTTTTGCATATTCAAGCCTTGTTATTCAAGTGAAAGTATCTCCGTATCCATTGTAGGTACGTCGACAACAGGATGTACGTAATACTGCACATTTGCTGCCAAATACAGCACACATCAGCCCGTTTGCACACTGTCAAGACTGGACTCGGAGAAATCCATCGAAATTGCAGTTTTGGATATTAATTCTTACATATTCGAATCAAGGTATCTCCGCTTGTTTTCCGGAAACATTGGCCATGCGATGCGCGTTATATTCCACATCTGATGCCAAGTACAGTGCACATCATCCGGTTTACGCTACGTAAAATCTGGACCCAGCCAGATCCAGCGTAGTTGCAGTTTCGTATATTCAGGATTAAGTATTCATACCGACGTATCTCCGATTCTATGGCACATATGGCTACAATTAGAGGCTCGTTATACTCCAAATTTGCTGCCAAACACAGTGCACGTGATTCCGTTTGATGGATGTAAAATCGGGACGCAGCCGAACCCTGCGTATTTGCAGCTTTACATATTCAGTATTAAATATTCCAACCAACTAATCTCCGTTTCTATGGCACACTTACAGACAATTCGGTGCGCGTTATATTTGACAACTGATGTCATATACAGCGCACATCAGTAGGTTAGCGTTTTGTTCACTCTTGTCCCTGTCAAATACACCATAATAGCAGTTTAGCATATTCATGCTTGAATATCGAAAGTAACGTATCTTCGTTTCTATGGCAGATATGACGACAATTCGGTGAGCGTTATGCTCCTGATTTGCTGGTGAGCACAGAGCACATCTTCCGATTCTATCATCTCTTCTGTCTTACGTCTTCTCTGGTCACTGACAGATTCAGCGTAATTGCTGTTTTGCATATTCATGCCTAAATGTTCAAACCAACGTATCAGCGCTGCTATTGGATACATATCGCAAATGCGATGCGCGCTATACTCCACAATTACAGCCAAATACAGTACTTATGCGCTATGCTCTACGTCGACTCTGGTTCCTGTTATATGCAGTGTAATTGTAGTTTCGCAGATTCAGACTCAAGTATACAACTCTACGTATCTCCGTTGCTATTGCTGATATGTCGACAATTCGATATGCCTGGTACTCCACATTTCTTGCCAACTACATCGCTTACCAGCCAGTTTGCGCTATATCCACACTGGTCCCTGGCAGATCAAGCATATATATGTCGGAGATGAAAGAACACCGGAACCTTCCCTTCAGAATTTTGGGAAGACTCCTAGTACTGTAATATAGATTTCACCATAGCCGTATTATGAAACTGTTGTCATTCGATCCGACTGTACTTATTTGAGACTTATGATAGTGAGCTCGGGCTCGAAGCGACAACCAGTCGCCGAACGTAGTCGCGGTCAAGGGATAAACGTTTTGTCTAACAAAGTCATGAAGTAACTCTATAGCTCTCCTTAAAAGAAATACTTGGGACGGGGCACGACGGTAAGCATTTCTACGATTTCTGTCCCGTGGCACGCCACACATAGACTCTATTCTTTGAGTAAGATGATTACCAGATGTCGACACGTTTCCACAGTACATGTTCAGCTAGTCCGAGGCCCCGCTATAAATCTTAAGATTTATTTAACTAAAGTCCTTCAAACCGGCAAACAGTCCTCGTTCCAACTACGAGAAAATAGGAGAAATCTATGTTTCTCACGAACGACGCTTCCTCTTCTCGAACTCTCTCTTGAGGGCGGCTAGCACCCTTTCCTAACTACCAACATGGAAATTGACCAATTAACAGTAACGCCAATTTCCCTCATTTTCCGAACGAAGACTTTCCTCCACGAATCTGATGATTTTGTGACCATAGGCACACCCATCATAGTTTTCCTCGACAGCGTTACCGTGATGGAGAAACACTCTCCCGTACGATCACGACGACGATTCAAGTAACCCTCTGATACGTAATGATTGCCCCATGCATTAACATTGAGTACAACTTAGACGCTAAAGAAAAGTAGAGTTCGTCATCCCGTTGACCGCTGATTCGTTATTGAGCCTAGGATCATTGTCATTAGCTTCACGAGTATCTAATTATCGCGATTACTTGTCCAATTCCATCATAGTCATATTTGCACTAGTAAATATCACCTCTATTGCATAATGATCACGTGTAGCGCCAATAGGGATTCGTTTCACGTCCTTAACCCTAACTCTAATTTTAACGCCAACCCGACATCTGAAGTGGGATCAGTGCCGACTATAACAGTGCTAGAACTTAAGACCATCGTGCGCAAGTAATTCAGTCACTAGTGCAAAAATCGAGTGTGAAACCTAACAATTTTTCGCTACCACGTTTTAACCCTTAAAATCGCGTGCTCCGACTCCGCTGCATGGGGCGCAGCTGCCAACCTGATTATGGAGGGAATCTATGATTTCAATAACGAGTGGCGGGTCGACTCGTGCGTACTGGAAGCATCAACGGATAGATCAAGTCATCTGGGTGAATCGTTTCCATTTTACTCCGATTCGGGAGCAGAGCGTTCACTAATTAAAGAGTCCTCGGCCTCGGCATTTTCTGACAAAGGAATGACTGACATATTAGTAATGCGAGGAGTAGGGAATACCTGTATTAAACAAATGCCAACCATTTGTTCATCGTGTGTATTAATGATTTTTACATCGAAGATAATTTCTCATGTCCTTGCTGATAGTTATTTAAAATATGATATCGCGATTAGTTGCGGAACTCTAAGTCTGGGTTTTGACGTAACATTACACAAAATAGCCTCGCTATATGTAAAACAAAAATAATTAATGTCTATAATGAAACCACTGCAAACGAGATCGTCGTTAATGAAGTTGACACTGATGTACATGGTAATAATAAAAGTCGATCAATTTCTCTTCTCGTCAAATTCAAAGATTCATTCGTTACGGGTTTCCTACGTATTCGCGCAAATACAGGCCGGTTAGAAATACGATTAATTGATCCTAACACCACCGTACGAGGAAGTTCTTATAGACTTAGCGAGGAGAAGCGAAGAGCGGTACGTGAGAAAACAAGCGTTTTAATTAATGCAAAGATCATAAGGCCTAGTAATTCGCCATTTGCGAGCCCTACGTAACTCGTGAAGAAGAAAAACGGCTCAGATAGATTATGAGCAGGTTCCCGAGAGCTAAGTCAAAATATGGTCGCGGATCGGTACCCTTTATTCCTTATTGCGGATCAAGTCGCGAGATTGCAAGAGGCGAGGTACTTTATTAGCCTGGACATGGTCAGCGGGTTTCACCAAATTCCTATTTATCCTAATTCAGCGGAGTATACAGCGTTCGTTACCCCCGACAGACAATATGAATAGATAACGATGCCGTTTGGACTGAAAAATTGCACCGTCCGTCTTTCGGAGGGCCATTCGCAACGCCCCAGGCGACCTCGCTCATTCGTACGTTATTATTTATTTCGATAACGTCCTAATTATTGCCGACTCAATAGATCAAGCTTTACAAAGATTGAAACACCGTATTAGATACCCTCGTAAAAGCCGGATTCTCTTTTAACTTTGCGAAACGTTCTCTTAAGCAGATCGGTGCACTATTTGAGATATGTAATTCATAACGGAGAAGTTCGTCCCGACCCGGGTAAAATACACACCTTAAATTCTTTACCTGTGCCAACAACCGTCACAGAGTTCATCCGAAAATTCTCACAGATGAGGAAACTACGCGCTCATCCCTGTACGCGCTCATCTCAGATAACAGAAATATAACTTGGACAGATAGACACGAAAAAATAAGTCAACAGGTCGTTTCCGTCCTGACCGACGCGCCGGTGCTAATGATATTCAACCCCAATTACCCGATAGAACTACCTACTGATGCTAGCTCGGAGAGTTACGGGGCGATTTTGACGCATCAAGCCGAAGGTAAGATCAAGGTAATAGAGTATTACAATAATAGAACCAGCCCCGCGGAATCCAGATATCACTCCTGTGAACTCGAAACATTAGCTATCGTAAACGCCGTAAAACATTTCCGTCACTATCTACATGGACGGAAATTTCTTGTCGTCACGGATTGCAACTCGTAGAAAGCGCTGAGTAATAAAGTACATTTAAATGACAGGGACCATAGGTGATGGACTTACTTGCAGACTTTTATTTATGACTTTATGTATCGGGAAAGTAAACGGACGGCTCACGTAGATTTCTTTTCGCGAAACCGCACAGGCGTTGACCCTATTAAATTCGACAAAATCAAAGAGAAAATAGTTAATCTGGCAGAAATTTCGGAAGATTGGCTGTTAGCGGAACAACGTCGTGATTCTCAAATCTTGGAAATCGTCAAGGAATTGCAAAACGATGGGCTCGCGGGAGACATCGCGAATACATACGAATTACGGTCCGGTACTATTTACCGTAGGACACAAAGAAACGGCAGGACTCTTTGTTTACCTATAGTCCCAAGTGGTTTTAGATAGTCCGTTATTAACCGTGTGCACCAGTCAATTATGCACTAAGGTTGGGAGAAACTATACGAATATTACTGTTTCGAAGTGATGGCGAAGTACGTTCGCCGATTCATTGAGAACTGTCATGCTTGTCAAGATTCGAAAGGTAGTTTAGGTAAGATACAAGCCGAACTGCATCCTATACCTAAGACCAGCATACCCTGGCATACGGTCCACATGGACATAACAGGCAAGTCGAATGGTAAAAGCGATTCAAAGGAGCACGTCATTGTTTTGATCGACGTCTTCACTAAATTCGTATACCTGCATCATACTCGTAAGATAGATTCCCTTAACACCATTAAAGCGCTTAAATCCGCTATATTTTTATTCGGGAGGCCCTGTCGGATAATAGCAGATCAGGGAATATGTTTTAAGGGTAAGGAATTTCGAGAATTCTGCGAAAGCAAACGAATTAAAGTTCACTTGATAGCGACCGGTGCTAGTAGAGCCAAGGGACAGGTAGAGCGTGTTACGGGTGCATTGAAAATTATGTTCACGGTAGTGGAAACGACCGAGCGGCCGTGGCAAGACGCGATTGGGGAAATACAGTTGGCTTTGAATTGCACCACCAACCGCGTGACAAACTCGAGCTCATTTGAACTACTAATAGGTAGAACGACAAGACCGTACGATCTGTTGTTACCCGATAACATCAAAAGTATCGATATCTCCAATATAAGACGACAGGCAATAAAGGGGAAAGAAACTAGTGCTAGGTATGATGAGGATGGATTTGACAAAACTAAAGCTAAAGCGGTTAGGTTTAACCTCGGTGATTTCGTATTACGCAAAATGAGGAACGAAATCAAACCAAATCAGATCCAAAATTTAGAGGTCCATTTGAAATAGCAGAAGTTTTGGTAGGAGGCATGTATATCTTAAAGGTATTAAACGGTAAGCGATCGTTCAAGTACAGTCACGACATGTTGAGGAAAATGCCAGATGGTTGCACCCCTGCCGAGTTGGATGTCTGTAGTGAAGGCCATAAATTAGTGGCCATGACGATATGAGTACTTCGATCTCGGAAGATTAGTAGCACTATGCCAATAACACCCGGCAGGGGGATTTCGCACGCTTTTCATTTCATGGTAACAGTGTGATAAAGCTCAGAGAGAACGTGTGATGTGGCTCACACGCTTTTCATGGTAACAGTGTGATAAAGCTCAGAAAGAACGTGTGATGTGGCTCACACGCTTTTCATGGTAACAGCGTGATACAGCTCAGAGAGAACGTGTGATGTGGCTCACACGCTTTTCATGGTAACAGTATGATAAGGCTCAGTGAGAACATGCGATGAGACTTGCATGCCTTTCGGGGTGACAATATGATAAGACTCAGTGAGACCGTGGAACGAAGCTCTATGTGCTCATACGATCTAGAAGACCGAGATCCTTTGGAGTGCGAAATCGAAAATGGTCCATCATGCCGTTACGATCCGACTGATAACCTGCAGGATGCAACTATCACATTGGATACTAAGTATAACGCTACTAATTTTCATAATCTTTTATTTTTTTGCTGCCAAATCCCCGAACAGGATTTGTTGCTACACTGGACCCTTGCCTTATTCGAACATCTAGTTAAATTTTGAATAATGTCAATTGTATCGAGTCTAATGTTAGGAAACTCAATATTTTAGTTACACACGAGGACGTGTGATAGTCAGAATGGCCGTGTCGGAGATGAAAACACCTGAAACTTCCCTTCGGAACTTTGGGAAGACCCCTAGTACTGTAATTTAGACTTCACCATAGCCGTATTATGAAACTGTTGTCATTTAATCCGACTGTACTTATTTGAGATGATGTGACGTGCGTGATAGGTATAGAAGAATCACTCGGTATTGTTTAACAATAACTGTTTATTTGCTTGTGTTCGTGGTATACACTAGCGCGCCGAAAGCACGGTACAATTATCGATTCAGGATTACAAGTTCAAGCTCGGCGCGACACTTTACGCGGTGGTTCGAGTCGAGACGATTGCACATACGTCGAGAGATTCAGATTCGCTATTACGTACGACTGCGGACGAACAATCCAGAAGGCGTCTTCCAACTTGCCTCGCGGCTCGCGATAGAACAGAATGAATTTGTGTCGCGATGATGCTCCTTAGGAAAACTGTGTTTGGGTGTGTCTAAGGATACGGGATCATCGGATTCGTTCAGAAAAGTGTTTGTTCAGAGAGTGAGGGAAACGGACGTCGCTGTTAATTGGAAAAATTGTGAGTTGGTTGTTGGAAAGGGATGACAGCTGCCCTTGAGAGAAAGTTGCTAGCGAGGAGCGTCGTCCGTGAGAAGAAGCAGATTTCCCGTAGTGGGTGGTATGCGTAGGGACTATTGAGACAAAGACTATTTGTCCCTTTAGAGAATCTTAGCTGCATAAATCCTAAGATTTATAGCGGGTCCTTAGGCTCGCTGTAAATATTCGGTGAGAGTGTATCTGACAGACATCTGGCAATCATCTGTTCGAAAGGTAGAGTCCTTGTGTAGCGAGGCACGGGACAGGAACCGTTGGGAAGTTTGCTGTCGAGTGCCGCTACAGAGATTTATGATAGTGAGCTCGGACTCGAGGAGACAGTCAGTCGCCGAACGTAGTCGCGGTCAAGGGATGAACGTTTTGTCTAACAAAGGCATGAAGTAACTCTATAGCTCTCCTTAAAAGAAATACTTGGGACGGGGCACGACGGTAAGCATTTCAACGATTTCTGTCCCGTGGCTCGCCACACGCAGACTCTATTATTTGAGTAAATACATGAGCAGCTAGTACGAGGACCCGCTATAAACCTTAAGATTTGTTTAACTAAAGTCCTTCAAACCGACAAACAGTCCTCGTTCCAACTACGAGAAAATAGGAGAAATCTATGTTTCTCACGATCGACGCTTCCTCTTCTCGAACTCTCTCTTGAGGGCGGCTAGCACCCTTCCCTAACCACCAACATGGAAATTGACCAATTAACAGTAACGCCAATTTCCCTCACTTTCCGAACGAAGACATTTCTCCACGAATCCGATGATGTTGTGACCTTAGGCACACCCATCATAGTTTTCCAGGACAGCGTCGCCGTGATTGAGAGACGGCACTCTCTAGTGCGATCTCATCAGCAATCGACCTGTCTTTCTTATACGTAGTAATTGCTCCTTGCTCTAACATGTAGTGCAACTTAGACGCTAACGTAGTGTAGAGTTCAGCATCCGTTGACCGCGAAAACGTTGCCGGAACCGAGACCATTGTCATAGTGCCGTCATTTGTTACTTACACCCTCATCAAACCTAAGGACCCACCATAAACTTAGACTTTTTAAGTAATTCGAGATGGTCCCTTTCATCTTGCACATCCAATTTCATAAATGTTTTTGATTGATGTGTATTTCTTAGAAAAGTCCTTATGTTTATTGTGCGCTCTTAGAAACTGCGGAAAAGCTGGTAGTTATATAATGGGAAAACCGGTAATTATATAATATTAAACTATATATAATTATATAATATTAAATTATATTATATTAAAATTATATAATATTAAATATATCTGATGAAAATGTGTGGATTTTCTCATGAACAAGGTCATCCATGAGCCACGGTGGTAGGATGCTTACTCCTCCTATCTTCATTCATTAACGCTGATCATACCCAATGGGTATCGCGAATCCTTGTCCTCCCTTTTCATAACAAAAAGTGTGAACAACGAATCAGCTTCCCTTGTTCAAAAATTACCTACATACCGATCTTTCCTCCGTAAGTATGTAAGAGGGGAATTCGAGTTATATCTTGACACCCATGACTTCTTCGAAAACCACCTATCTATGCATACTCAATCTAGGTTTTCAGATCAGTCAATATATCTACCCGGATTCACTCATATAAGACCAATCCATTTCTTTGTCACCAATATCTTAAACGGCGGAGTTACTAACTTGTGTTGTTGTACAAAGTTGTTGGAAATACATATTTCATAAATATTGAAATATGTATAATTTTTGTGCTGGACTAGGTACAGTGCGTAGTGGAGATCTTTGTAACGGGATATCACTGTGTGGAGATATGTGTGTGCGCGAGAAACAGACGAATGTAAACAGTTCTATCGGTTAACAGTCTTCAAAAGGTCGGATTTGAATAAAAGTGCTGAGACACGCGCAAGTGTACATTGATAAATATTCTAGAAATCGTTTATAAAGTAAATATGTGTCTACGTTAATAGTAATGGCCAGCGTACAATATTTCGGCCACCAGGATGCACAATTCTCAACATGGTAGCAAAAATCGTGGTTGACGAGATTTAAGGTTATGGGACCACGTGTAACCGAGCGTGAATGTGTAAAAAAGGTTCATTTTGAAAGAATTGGAAATATGTTCTGAAGAGATAAAAAGGCTGTTGGCGGAGCAGATAAAAGAAATCTGTATAGTGAGGAGAACTATTTTTGAAAAAAGGGTGAAGATGAAAAGACGAATCAAGATGCCAATGGACGATAAAACTAAAATGCAAGTATTCGATGTACGTGATTACAAAGCGTGGAAGAAAAGAATATTAATGTATTTAAAGTGTACAAAATGTTATGAATTGGATACACGAGAGAAAATGGACACGGATGCGAAAGATAATTGGGATGAAAAGAATCAATGGGCGATGAACTACATCTATTGTAATATAACAAATGAGGAATTAGAATTTGTTGGTGATCAAAACACTGTTTACAAAATAATTACAAAAGTTGATCAGATGTATATGAAGGAATCAACAGCATTGCAACTTTGTATAAGAAGTAGACTCGACATGATGAGGTTGATAGATTTTGAGGAATCAGGTTCATTTTTCACGGAATTTGAGAAGACGATAAATGAATTAAAGGGTGTTGGTGCAAACGTAAGTGAACGTGAAAAACTCGATTACATGCTGAAAACACTACCAGAATCATTGATTTATATTGATGACTTAATCGACTCATTGAAAGAAAGTGATTGAACTTGTGATTTTTTAAAAAATAAAATTATAATGTGGGAAATACGTAGGGAGAGTAAAAGTGAGAGGAAATGGTCAAATGTCTTCAAAGTTGAGAAAAGAGAGAAATAAAGTGCCATGGCTGTGGAAAGTACGGCCACGTGATAAAAAATTGCACGAATACATGTAGAGGCGGAATCAATGGAGGAACGCAATGGCAAGGAAGTGCGAATCAGCCATAGCAGAATAGGGGTCGCGGCGGACGAGGTTCTGGCCAGAGAAGACGAGGATATGTTCAGCGTGGATTTGGTCAACGAGGACGAAGCAGAGGTTGGCAGCAACGCTACAATGGGGCAAGTCGACAAGACGGAAATTATTTAAACAGCCAGGACTACGACGACCAAGGTATTGACTCCTTCCTAACGCGAGTGCAGCGCGATTATAGTAAGGATACTATCACAGTATATACCAGCGATACGCGAAAAATAGATCGGATATTGGATAGTGAATGTTCAGATCACATTGTAAATGATGACTCGTATTTTATTGAGTACGAAAACTTAAAGAACCCGATAAATGTAAAACTAAGAGACGGTAGAACATTAAAAGGAACAAAAGTTGGAAAAATTTTAACTTACTTTGAAGTAAACAAAAGAAGGGTTAAAATTATAATGTCAAATGTATTTTATGTAGAAGAAATGGATAATAACTTGGTTAGCTATGCGAGAGTAACGAATAAAAATAAGATAGTCTCAGCAGGGAATACTTCAAAGATCTATAACAAATATAGAAAGTTGATAGGGATCGCATTCAAAGATCATGGTTTATATAAAATAACTAGTTACATTGGAAGGCTAGTATCTCACGCCAAAAATGTAGAAAAAATGACGAACAGGGAAAAATTTCACAGAATCCGAGGACATGTAAACTTTAATTATTTAGATACGATGTGTAAGAAAAAATTAATTAAGGGAATGCCAGAAAAATTGGAGCAAGTTCAATTAAAATGTGGTGCGTGTATGCAAAATAAATAGCACAATGTACCTATCCAGAGTAACTGTAGTAGAGCACGCGAGATTTTAGAATTGGTACATACCGATTTAAATGGACCTCATAAAAATACCAGGTTTAAATATTTCTTAACATTTATAGACGATTATAGTAAGTGCGCATTAATTTATACTTTGAAATCGAAAGATGAGGTTTACGATTGAATCCTTAATTATATAAATAAAGTTGAAAATCTTACTGGTAAGAAGATAAAGAGACTAAGATGCGATAATGGAAAAGAATATATGAACAAAAACATGTACAATCTAAATAGGGAAACGGGAATTTTCCTAGAACCATGCCCACCTTATGTTCACTAGTTAAATGGAGCAGCTGAGCGCTACAGTAGGACAATCACGAATTCCGCTAGATGCTTATTACATGATTCGAAACTAAATATTAAATATTGGTCGGAGATGGTTAGAACCGCGGTGTACTTAAAAAATAGAACCATTACGAAAACATGTGAAAATAAAACACCAATCGAAATATTGTTAAGAAGGAAACCGAATATAATTAATTTAAGATTGTACGGGAGCATAGTTTTCGTAAGAGTATCTGAAATTAAAATAAATTCGAAATGGTACAAAAAGGCAGATATTGGAATACTTGCAGGTTATGAAAACGTTGGATATAGGACCTTAGTTAATAATAAAATTATAATTGCAAGACACGTATAATTTATAGGTGAAAATGATAGCTTAGTAGGATTTCAAGGAATGGATGAATCAGATAATGAAACGGAAAAGGATTTTGAAGAACATTCGGATACAAACGAAATTCATGAAAGTGAAACAAGTGACGAAAAGGTCGAGCAGGTTGTAATAAAAAAGGAGAGAAAATTAAGTAACGAATCAGAAGAAAAACTTGAGGACATAGAAAATAATTTGAGAAGGCCAGGACGGGAAACAAAGAAACCTCAAAGATATGGCCAAACGAGCTCATATTTCATTCATGTGAATGTAGTTAGCGCAGGCAGTCCTCAAACCTATGAAGAAGCTTTTAAGTGGAGATCACAGCAGCTCATGGAAAGAAGCAATGGATCGAGAATTAAATAGTTTAGTCAAAAATGAAAACCTGGCAATTAGTAGAGAAACCAAAAGATAAAAAGGTATTAGATTTGAAATGGGTATATACGAATAAATCCGATAATCGTAAGAAAGCGCGACTAGTTGTTCGGGGTTTCCAACAAAAGGAAATACCGGAAGATTTATACTCTCCAGTGGCAAAAATGCAAACGCTGAAGTTATTGCTATCTTATTGTTGTCATTATGGTTCGATGATTATGCAAATGGATGTAGAAACAGCATTCCTAAACGGAACTATAAAATCGGAAGTATTTGTAAAACAACCTATGGGTTACGCCGATAAAAGCGGGAAAGTATGTAAACTAGGTTTGTAAGTATTTAAAATAGGTTTTTACAGAAGTGAGAGTGATTATTGTTTGTACATGAAGTATGAGAGCGATCATGTTATATACTTAATTCTATTCGTGGATGACTTATTAATGTGTGGTAAATACAAAAGAAAAATAGATGAAATTAAAAATAAATTGTCAAACAAATCGATGAAAGACTTAGGTGAAGTAAAGACTTACTTAGGAATAAACATTGAATACGAAATGTGAGAATAAGAAATGTGAGATGAAATTAGATCAAAGTAGTTATATAGAGTCATCAGCGAAACGATAGAATATAGAAAATAGTAAACTATATTTTACACCAAAGGAAAAAAGCTTAAATTTAGAACCCGCACAGTCAGCCTCAGACGATATAAGTTATAGAAACCTCATAGGAGCTTCATTATATATTAGTACTGGAACAAGATTAGACGTTAGTTATAGTGTAAACTATTTAAGTCGATTTCAAAACAGTTACGACGGGACACATTATAAATATGCGTTGAGAATTTTGTAATACTTATATTTAACCAGAAAATTATGGTTGACTTATAAAAGAAATTTGAACGCTGAAATCATTGATTGTTTTGTTGACGGTGATTTATCATAAGACTACTACAAGACTACTACGGGATTTATCATAAGACTTTTCGGAAACGTAATTTACTGGAAATCGAGAAAGCGAAACAGCATGACAAAATCATCAACAGCCGCCGAGTATGTAGCTTTGTCAGAAGCAGTGAGTGAAATAAAATTTGTAAAGAAATTATTGAAAAATTTCAAAATAATGATCGAGAGACCACTAAAAATTTACGAAGATAATTCTGGAGCGATTGCGATATCAAAATTTGGAAACTTGACAAAAAATTATGAGTACATTGAAGTACATTTCCATTTTGTAAATGAAAGTTGGGAAAATAAAGAGATTGACGTTATAAAAGTAAATTCAGAAAACAATGTAGCAGATATTCTAACGAAGGCTCTAGGGAGAAATAATTTTGAAAATTTTAGATTACTTTTAAAAATGGTTTAATTTTCACAAAAGGAAATGAATATGCAGCACAATAATAATAAGGAGGTGTATTGAGATATGTAAAATTTTTGTGCTGGACTAGGTCGAGTGCGTAGTGGAGATGTTTGTATGTGGATATCAGTGTGTGGAGATATGTGTGTGCGCGGCGACTGAAAAACAGACGAATGTAAACAGTTCGGTCGGTTAACAGTCTACATAAGGTCGGGTATGGAAGAAAGTGCTGAGACGCGTGCAGCTGTGTAACGATAAATATTCTAAAAATCGTTTATAAAATAAAAATGTGTCTACGTTATTAGTAAAGACTAGTGTAAATTTTATGTTTCCATAACAATATTTCGGACATCAAGATCCACAATTCTCATCAATAACATTGTTGGTCGCAGAGTTATACCATCGCAACCACCCTATTATCTTAACGGAAATCAGGGGATCGATCAATATGCGGTGTCGTTTCTTAGAATCGTAACGGGAATTTGCGTCTCCCGTTGACACGCTTCGACGCGATCAAATCTCCCCACGGTTGGACAAACTGACATCAACTCTGGCCGATGTAAAATCCAGGCGTAAACCCTCCATTTTTACATTTTCAGACTTAAATATGCAAACTAACCTATTTTCGTGTCTAATGCAGATATGCAGACAATACGATGTGCCTTGTTCTCCACATTTCCTGCCAAATACGGTTCACATCAGCTAGTTAGAGCTACGTCAAGTCTGAACCCTGTCAAATCCAGTGTAATTGCAGATTTGCATATTCATGCCTGAACTCTCAGATCAACGTATCGCTGTTTCTATTGCAGATATGTCGACAACTGGATGCGCGATGTACTCCATATTTGCCGACAAATACACTGCAGATCATACGAATTACGCTATATAAGATCAGTATAGATTCAAATCCAGCAGTTCGATGATGGCGGCAAGCAGAACGGACACGTGTACGACGCTCCGTAGGCATAACCGAAATATCTGGGTAAATTAAAGAACTCGGGCGGAAAGTGCACGAAAGTGAAGTTTCTAGTGCTCCGGAATGAGTGGGAATACAAGAAATAAGGGAGCTCGCTGGTATAAAAGCGAGAGATCGATTGAAAGTGCTGTGTGTGGAAAGTGAGGTTAGGGGCAGAGGGAAGGCCATCTTGGGTCGCGAGACCGAAGCGCCACCGGGCGGGCTACCTGGGTAACCAAGGAGCGGGAGAGCGCCCCCGTGGAGGGCCAGTCAAAACTCCCCGCGTCGAACAGTGATAGGGACACTGCGAGTTTAAGTATCCGGTCATCAGACAGACGACTGGCGACCTTACGACGACATCGGCAAGTATTTAGGACACGAATCGCATACACGCGGAAGGATACACCTCAAAAATACATATATATACATGTATATTAAAATCATAAACACAATATGGACAAGTACTACAAGGTAAGCAAACTTACGGCTCAGGGGGTTTCGGAGCTTCCAGGCCCCGTCGGGGATTCGAGTAGCGTCCCAGGCTCGACCCGACGGTCACCCAACGACTGGTCGAGCGGCGAGGGGAAGGTCGATCCCAGGGCCTCCCCTCGTTCGGTAAACACGACCGGGGACCAAGAAACACCCGCAGATGTCACAGAGGGAAAGATGTGCAAAAAAAGCACAAGAAGATACCTCGAATTTGATGAAGACATCGCGGGATTCATCGAGGAGGTCGAGATGCCAATGCAGGCACTCAAGGATAAGACACCACCCACCGTAAAGGCGACCCGATTCGCAAAGGAAAAAATCCCGAAAGGTGACAAGATCACCAGATATTTGAGAAAGTCCCCAGTGGAGGGGAGGGCGGGCAAGACAACGAGAAGCCTGGCCAGAAACCAGCCGATGGCAAGGAAGGACGAAGCGGCCAGCACCTCGGAGCTGGACACACCGGCGGAAATGTCGGACAGCGGCAGCGAAGCGGCGGCGCCAAGGGAAAGTCTCAGGAGGAAGGCCATGGCGAACAGAGCAACGGCCGAGACCGAAAGCAATGACGAGGACAGTATCGTCATCAAAATGAGCGAATGGAAGACGATGACGGAAATCATCACAGAAGTCTTCCGCGAAATCCAATACATAGGTAGCAGACTCTACCTCATGAGCAAAAAGGATACCGACATCAAGGAAAGGAGGGACGCTATCAGTAAAAAAGCGTCCAAGCTCCACTCGATGTTGGACGAGATGAGGCTCAAGAGGAACGCTAGGACAGTCACGGCCACCTGGATGACCACCCCTCCGGGGAGGAGTGAGGAGAAGGAAGGAAAAAGGAAGGAGAGATCGCCCGTCGAGGGGAAGGGCGACACCAAGAGAAAGAGACCAACGACCATGGAGGCCTCCTACGCAGGAGCCTGTGCCGGAAACAGCTCGGCAAAAGCGACTACTGACTACACGGACAGCGATGTAAAGGATGACTGGATCCCTGTCCGCGGAAGGAGAGGAAAAAGAACGGACACCCCGACGGTGGTCAGTAAGGCGAACGCAGGAAGGGCGGCATTGGACAAGCCAAGGAGGCCGGAGGGACCGAAGAGGATTCGTAACAGACCCGAAGCCATCCTCGTCAAAGTAGGGCAAGACAAGGAGTGGATCCAGGCCTACAAAGACCTGATGGGGGCAAAGGAGACCCTAAAAGAGAGCTGTGGAATTAGGAGGACCAGAACAGGTGACATTCTAATCGAGCTGAAAGCAGGTAGCAACGCCAAAAAGACCGCGGCGGATATGAACACTGCGCTAAGAGGCAAGGTGAGAGCGCTACCAATGCGCGACAAGACCTCCGTAGAGATCAGGGATATAGACCCGCTCGTAGGCAAGGAAGAACTAGCCAGGGTGATAGGAATGCATCTGGGCATAAGCGACATCACTGAGGTCGAAGTAAAGACCCTAAAAATGGCGCCGTGGGGCACCCAATCGGCAATAGTGACGATGCCGAAAGCCTACCTGGCCAAAGAGGGGGCGAGCCGGAAGATCAGAACCGGCTTGACGATAGCCTCGATAAAGGCACTACCCAATGTAGTAAAGTGCTACAGATGTCACATGTTCGGTCATATCGCGAACAAATGCACGGCGATAAGCCCTGGAAAGGAGATTTGCAGGAAGTGCGGAGCCAAAGACCACACGATAGCTGCCTGCGCCAACGCACCCTGCTGCTCCATCTGCAGCAAGGAGAAAGGTGTGAAATTTGACCACGTAACCGGATCCCTGGCTTGTCCAGAGTATAGAAGGCGATTGAAAGCGAATAAATGAGGATACTGCAGATAAACCTCAACAGATGCAAGCTGGCGCAGGACATGATGCACCAATGCGCGATCGAACTTAGGCCGGATATAATAATAATTTCCGAGCCGAACAGGCAGCTACCGCACTGGTTTAATGACACCAAAGGAGACGCCTCGATATGGGTCACACTCCTCAACGGCAAACTGCCCGATGAAACAACAGAGGTCAAGAGCGACGGGATAGTGGGCGTCCGCGTCGGCGACGTCTTCTGCTTCAGCGGATACTGTTCGCCCAACATAAATAGGCTAGCATACTCCGAGTACATAGACACGCTGTCGACTATGACGAAGAGCGCTGCTAGAAGACACGACAAGGTCGTCGTGGCCGGAGACTTCAACGCAAAGTCAACCTGTTGGGGAGGATCGACCACAGACAAGAGAGGGAGAGTCTTAATGGAGGCACTAAGCAGCCACCGGGTGTTTCCACTGAGGCTCAAGGAAAAGTATACCTTCTTCATGAACGGGAAGACGAGCTTCCCTGACATAATAAGCGTATCCAATAAGGTCAGTGAGATACACGCCGGAAGCGCGGTCTTGGACAAATACTCGGCCTCGGACCATCTGTACGTGCTCCACAGGTTTAAGGCGAGGAAGACCCGAACCGTATCGAAGTTCTACAGGTACGTGACCAAGGACATATCGCCGGAGGAGTTCCTGAGCAGATTCGACGACACTCTGAAGAAGGAAGACCTCAACGCGGCTATCGGAGAGGATGGGGCCGAGCCCCTGCAAAAGAGCATCGAAGGTACGTGCGAAGGGATGCTAAGGAAGTCGAACAGTGCGGCGACCCGCAAGTACGCGAACTACTGGTGGAACCCGATGATCGCGGAACTGAGAGCGCAGGCGCACAAAGCGCTCAGGAGGGTGACGAGAGAAAGGAAGAAGAACGCCGGCAACACCGAGCCCCTCGTCAACGCCTACAAGGAGATCCGAAGGCAATTAAAAAAGGAGATCGCCCGCAGCAAAAAAACAGCCTGGGCAGAATACTGCAAGATACTGGAGAGCGACCCTTGGGGCAAACCCTATCGCACGGTCATGAAGATATGTAAAAGCAAGGGACCAACCAACGACATGCCGATCGACATGGTGAAGGCAGTCTTACAGAGGCTATTCACCTTGGGACACGGACCCCCCCATTATGAGGGCCGCGAAAAGGCAGAGACCGAAGAAGAAGGAGATATTAGCCTCAGCGTCGCCATCGGCGAAGGCGATGTCGTCGATGCCGCCGGAAGAATGAACACCAAGAAGGCTGCAGGAGTCGATGGCGTGCCGGGCGAGATCGCGAAGCTGGTAGCGAGTCGCAGGAGCGAACTCGTGACAAGGGCGTTCAACGGCATCACTGAAACAGGAAGGATCCCAGTCTGCTGGAAGACGGCCAGAGTAATACTGCTAAGGAAACCGGGTAAGGATCCCAGTCTCCCTAACGCGTACCGGCCGATAAGCATACTCCCAACCATGAGCAAGATCTGGGAAAAATGCTTTAAGAAGATCATCGAGAGATGCATCGGAATGGACCCGTTCCATCGGAGGCAATATGGCTTCAGAAAGAAGAGGAGTACGGTAGACGCCATCACGCAGGTGATGAAGTTTGCCAACATCTGCAGACAGAAGAAGGTAGTATGCGTGATGATCACCCTAGATATTAGCAATGCCTTCAATTCGCTCAGCTGGAAGAGCATATACGAGGAATTTGACAAGAGGAAGCTGCCATGGAAGGTCAAAAGGCTAATCGGCAGTTACCTATCCGGAAGGAGGATCATCGTGAGCAACCAGCACGGCACGGTGGAGCACGAGGTGGCGGCGGGAGTCCCGCAGGGATCCATCCTCGGACCATTCCTGTGGAACTTGGTATACGACCGGTTGCTCGAGAGACTCGACAACATGCCAATGGTCAGAGCAACCGCCTTCGCGGATGATCTGGCCATCACATGCTCCGTCGGGAGGAACGAAGAGGCCTCCGCCAAGGTCAACACGATGCTAAGGATCGCCAACGACTGGTGCACGAGTGTCGGGCTCACCCTGGCGAGAGAAAAGACGGAGGTCATGTTCATCACAAGCTTGCGAGTGCCGAGAGTGGTGAAACTCAGGTTGGGCTCCTCGGACATCGAAACGGTCGATCGCATCAGGTATCTCGGAGTCGTCATTGACTCCAGTCGGAGGTTCGGTGCGCATATCGAGATGGCGTGTAACAGAGCCGACAAGTTAATAGGAGCACTTAGGGGAATTCTACCCAACATCAACGGGCCGCCCAGCTTGGCTCGGAGGCTCTACTACAATGTGTGGGAGTCCATCGTAACTTACGGAGCATCGGTGTGGGCTAGAGCAGCGAATACCGATAAGAACAGGAAAAAGCTGAAACGTGCACAACGAACGGCCCTGTGCATAACAACGACGGCATATCGTACCGTCTCCCACGCGGCACTTTGCGTGTTGACCGGGAATCTCCCGATTTACATAAAGATAAAGATGCTCGGAGAGACCTACGAGAGGAACAAGATCCATGGGCCCAGGAGTGGCACGGATGACGACTGCAAGCTGAAGGAGGAACTGGAGGCGATTCGCAAGAAGGCCCAAGAGGACTGGCAGAAGGAGTGGAACAACTACAAAAAAGAAAATATCACAAAGAAGCTAATACCGAGTGCGCTGTTATTTACCAAAAAGAAGATGGACATCGATCACCACACCATGCAGCTGCTAACCGGGCATGGGAGCTTCGGTGTCTATAGGAAAAGGATTGGCAGGGACAGCGACAGCCACTGTCTCGACTGTGGAGACCCAAACGACGATGCAGAGCACGCCCTCTTCGCGTGCCCGAAGTGGGCGGACAGAAGGATCGAGCTGGAGAACGCTCTGGGCGGGAAGATAGACGTGGGCAATCTGATCGCCACGGTGACCGCCAAGGACGAGAGCTGGAATAAATTTAGGCAATTCTGCAAGACCGTCATGTGTCACAGGAGGGTGACAGCGAGGGCCTGGGAAGAAGCAAGGAGGAGAACGAGCGAAACAACAACTACGCGGAGCAAGGAGGGCAAGAACACGAAACAACGAAAAACCGCAGAAGGAGACCAGCCCAGTATTCTGAACTGGCTGAGAGGACGACATGAGGAGTAACGGCCCGAAGAAGTAGATACTACGGGGTACGAAAGGACAACCCTGATGACTGCCGACAGGTTTTACCGGGGTTGTCTGCCCCCCAAGCGGAGGAAGAAGGAGGAGGGGTTTTTAGTGGGTATGGCAACGACATCCGACCGACTCCCACATAACCCAGTGATGCGGGTCACTGGGCATGCGTAATAGCATTTTCCCCTCCCCACGCAAAAAAAAAAAAAAAAAAAAGAAAAAAAAAGTATAGATTCAAATCCAGGTACTTGCAGTTTTTAATATACATAATTAAATATTCACATTCACGCATCTCCGATACCGTTGGAAATGTGTCGACAATACGATGTGCCTGGTACTCCACGTTTCTTGCCAAATACATCGTTTGCCAGCCAGTTGTCGCTATATCCAGACTGGTCCCAGACAGATCAAGCATAAATATAAATCGGAGATGAAAGAACAAGGGCACCGTCCGTTTGGAATTTTGGGAAAATCCCGTAACATTGTAATCTAGATTCTACCATAGCTGTAATTCAACAATTGTAGCCATCCATTCCGATTGTAATTGTTCGAAACCTGTGATACTGCACTTGGCCTCGAGGCGACAACCTGTCACCGAACGTAGCCGCGGTCAAGGGATGAACGTTTTGTCTAATAAAGGCATGGAGTAATTCTATAGCTGTCCTTAAATGAAGTAATGGTAGCGGCACGTGACAGTAAACATTCCAACGGTTTCTGTCCCGTGTCTCGCCACTCGCAGACTCTATCCGTCGGATAAGATGATTGCCAGATGTCAACGCATCTCAACAGTATATGTTTAGCTAGCCTGAGGATTCATTATACACCTATAGCGGCACTCGTCGGTAAAATTCATATCGGTTTCGGTCCAGTGAACCCGCTACACAAGAAATCGTGTTTACTGAAAGATGAGTTTATTATAGATTCGACAACCTTAGGCGGTTACCGAAGGTTAATCAAATTCCGTCGTTTTTGTCGTGATCACATGCCCTCGAGTCAACTACCCGAAATGTCAACATTTGTAAACAAGGTCGAGAGTTCAGCGTCCGTTCTGATTTTTCGAGAACATCTTGGAAATTTAAATCCCAACGTCTTTTGTCAACACCGACGCATATAAATATAGCGAACAGGGTAGCGAGGCATTCTTTGTTATCGAATGACACGAGCAGTAGCAGTTAAGTCGATACTTCTTTGCGCCGATCTATTCGTAATCACGAATCAAGATAACAAGTGTATTATACGTCTAGTGTACACGTAGGGTATATTTTAATAAACTACACAGTTAAATATACTCTTGTGTTTTTATGCCTAAATCGCTACCATACATCTCAAACTGGTGACACCGACGTGATTTTTGTGTAAGAGGTGACAGCGATAGGCTAGTCGCAGTTTGAATATCATAGTCCGCAACTCACACAATGGAAAAGGAGAGCAAACGAATTCCAGGCGGCTCATCGTTCCGCGCGCCGCCCTTTATGCCCACGATGACCAGGATTTGGTTTTCCATTTTAGAGAAATATTTCGGGGTACCCGGCATCTTCCACGACGATGAAAAATCCTTAGCCCTCATGGGATTCCTCGACCCACATTACCTCGCGAAGATTGAGGATACAGTGACCAACCTCCTCGCCACAGGCCAGTACGATAAATTGAAGAGCGAGCTGATCCGCGCCCTGACCGAATCGGACAGCGCCAAGTTCGAAAGGTTAGTCGAACGTGAAGAGATGGGCGACAGAAAACCCTCACAGTTTTATAATGACTTAAAAAATTAGCCAGCCCCCTCGCTTCCGATGAATTCATCCACAGCTTGTGGAGGAATCGCATCAGGGAAGTCCTGGCGGCAGTGGACGATACGAGTATCGAGAAACTGACCAGGAGAGCGGATAAACTCGATGAGGCGTATAATCATAACAGGCAGCGCGCTAAGGTAGTCACAATCGAGCCACCGGCATCACACGAAGGCAAAAACGACGCACTGGCCGCCGAGGTCAGTAGACTGCGAGAACAGATTAAGGCTATGGGAATCAGCGGGTATCATCGACTACGAAGACGTTCGAATTCTCTCACTCGACCCCGCCGCCGTTCGCGTTCCCGAGACTATCCGCGCCAGGAAGGAATTTGCTTCTATCATGCGAGGTTCGGCGATCGCGCCACGATTGTAAGTGGAAGTCGGGAAACGACCCCAGCCGTCCGTAAAAGCGGAGGACGGCGACGGTTTGGGATCTCGCCGCATCTTTATTTTGGACCAGAGAAGGAAGACTTCGTTCTTAGTTGACACCGGTGCTGATATCGGCGTTCATCCCCGACGCAGGCTATCTAGGGACGTAAAGAAAACAACGTATGAACTATTCGCTGCCAATGGGACGCGCATCGCAACGTACGGCACTATAGCGATTGAGCTGAACCTGTCCCTTAGACGTGCCTTCAAATGGCACTTCACTGTCCCCGATGTGCAAACCCCCATCATCGACCTAGATTTCCTAAGTCATTTCGGGTTGCTTGTGGATCCAAGAAAAAGACGACTTCTCGACACAACAAACCAGCTATCGACCAGGGGATACGCCGTCAACTGCGAACAGCTTATGATTAAGACCGTAAACGGGGATTTGGTCTACCACCAATTGTTGGAGAAATGTGCAGATCTAACGCGCCCACCGGCCTTTGGGTGAGAGAAAATACGGCACAGTGTGGAGCACCACATCGAAACCACACCCCGCCCGCCCGTATATTGCAAACCCCGCCCTCTCGCACCGGACCGTCTCAAGCCAATCAAGGCGGAATTTGCAACACTTATCGAGCAAGGAGTCATGCGCCCATCGAAGAGTTCCCGGGCATCTCGACTACACGTCGTCCCAAAGAAGGATGGAAGTCTGCGACATTGCGGTGACTACAGGGCGCTAAACGCCCGCACTGTACCCGACAGGTACTCTCCACCGCACATACAAGACTTCGCGCAGCATTTACACGGTCGGCGAATATTCTCAAAAATTGGTTTAGTTCGAGCCTACCATCAAATGTCAATCGCGCCTGAGGACGTTACAAAAACCGCGATTTCGACACCATTCGGCCTTTTCGAGGCAAACAACATGATGTTTGGGCTTCGAAACGCCGCGCAAACGTGTCAAAGATTTGTCGACGCGAGGCTTAGATTTCGTTTACGCGTACATAGATGACTTCTTGGTAGCTTCGGAAACCGAGGAGCAGCACCGCTGGCACTTGCGGATCTTGTTCGAACGTCTAAATCAGTACGGCGTAGTAATGAACCTCGCAAAGTGCGAGTACGGAATTAATGAAATAGCCTGCCTAGGCCATACGGTAAACGCGCACGGAATAAAACCGCTCGCCGATCGCGTTACAGCCATAAACGAAGCACCGCTCCCCGCGAACATCAAGGCACTACGCCGATACCTCGGTATGATTAACGTTTACCGACGTTTCATACCGGGGGCAGCTAAAATTTTGCAACCCCTCAACGATTTGTTGCAAGGGGCGAAAAAGGGCAACATGCCCATTATTTAGTCGGAGGAAGCCAAAACGAGCTTTAGCGAGTCAAAACGCGCCCTAGCTAACGCTACGATGTTAGCGCATCGTATACCTGGCGCGCCCATCAGCCTCGCAGTAGACGCGTCCGACTTTGCAATAGGGGCGGTGTTGCAGTAACGCGCGAATGACACTCGGCAACCATTGGGTTTCTTAACTAAAGCCTCAAATTTCGCGCAGCGAAAATATAGCGCGTACGATCGCGAATTACTCGCTATGTATACGGCGGTCAAGCGATTTAGACACGCCGTAGATGGGAAGAATTTCATTATTTTCATAGATCACAAACCCCACACCTATGCGTTCAGTCAAAATCCCGACAAGTGATCGCCGAGACAATTCCGTCAACTAGATTATATCGGGCAGTTCACGACCGATATAAGGCATATAAAAAGGCTGAATAACAATGCAGCCGACGCCCTATCTCGCATCGAAGCCATAGGAAAATCCGTGGATCACAAAATTCTCGCCGCCGCGTAAGAAAACGACAAGGAGCTCCGCGACATCATCAACTCCGATATATCCGCGTTGCAGGTTAAGAAAATTCGTTTTCCGGATTACGACGCGGAAATATACTGTGACGTATCAGGCGACATCGTACGACCGTACGTACCGAAACCCTTGCGGCGCGACGTATTCAATTCGCTCCACGGACTTTCCCATCTAGGGATACGCGCGACCCAAAAATTCGTAAAATCGCGTATAGTTTGGCCGGTAAACAAAAATTGCCAAACATGGACACGGCAATGCATCCCGTGTCAACAATGTAAAATAGCGAGACACGTTTCAACGCCGACCGGAACATTCGGAGAGCTCGCAAGACGATTCGAGCATATACATTTAGACATCATCGTCATGCAATATTCACAAGGCTACCGATATTGTCTAACATGTATCGACCGTTTTTCACGTTGGCCCGAAGCGATTCCAATACCAGATATGGAAGCGACGACCGTTGCCTCGGCTCTTCTTTCCACATGGATAGCGCGTTTTGGCGTCCCAGCAAAAATAACAACCGATCAAGGACACCAATTCGAATCCAGTCTTTTCAACGAACTATGCCGGATGCTCGGCATTAAGCATTTGCGTACCACAGCCTACCACCTCGCGTCCAACGGGATGGTAGAGCGCTTTCACAGGCAGCTTAAGGCCGCAATCAAATGCCACAATTCGAGCAACTGGGTTGAAAGCCTTCCCATAGTTCTTTTAGGCATCAGAACCGCTATCAAGGAGGACCTGAGCGCAACGGCAGCCGAAATGATTTATGGTACGGACATACGATTGCCAGCAGAATTCTTTGTACCAGCAAAACAACCGGCCAACGCGGAATTCGCAAACTGTCTGCGAGAGCGAATGAGCGATATTAGACCTCTGCCGACTTCACGACACGGCGAAAAGAAAACGTTCATGTTCCGCGATTTAGAAACGTCGCCGTGCGCTTTCGTACGCCACGATGCAATCGGAGGTCCACTGCAACCACCATACGATGGCCCCTATCAGGTTACACAGCGTGGATGAAAACCATTACCATACGGATGAAGGACAAAAGCGTGAAAGTCTCCGTAGATCGTATAAAACCCGCCTTCATCGTGTCGGAAGATATTGAGCATCTGGAAAGGAGCGCAGAAACCTACGACGTATTTTTACCTGGGAAAATCTTCCGACCGCAAAGCAGCGAGCAAGCGCAACAAAGCGACGGAGACGCAAGAACCAATTATACCACGCGTTCGGGCAGGAGAGTTCGTTCTCCTCGCCGCTTTCAAACCGGTTTGAATGAAGCGGTTAGCATGGGCACCGCGCTAACATACATAAACAAACATAAAAAGAAGTAACGTTAACACTGGCAGGCGGGTACTGTAGCGGCACTCGTAGGTAAAATTCATAACGGTTTCGGTCTAGTGAACCCGCTACACAAAAAATCGTGTTTACTGAAAGATGAGTTTATTATAGATCCGACAACCTTAGGCGGTTATCGAAGGTTAATCAAAATCCGTAGATTTTGTCGTGATCATATGCCCTCGAGTCAACTACCCGAAAATTCAACATTTGTAAACAAGGTCGAGAGTTCAGCGTCAGTTGCGATTTTTCGAGAACATCTTCAAAATTCAAATCCCAACGCCTTTTGTCAACTCCAACGCATATGAATATAGCGAGCAGGGTAGCGAGGCATTCTTTTTTATCGAGTGACACGAGCAGTAGCAGCTAAATCGATACTTCTTTGCGCCCATCTATTCGTAATCACGAATCAAGACAACAAGTGTATTATACGACTAGTGTACACGTAGGGTATATTTTAATAAGCTACATAGTTAAATATACTCTTGTGTTTTTAAGCCTAAATCGCTACCATACATCTCAAACTGGTGACACCGACGTGATTTTTGTGTAAGAGGTGACAGCGATAGGCTAGTCGCAGTTTGAATATCATAGTCCGCAACTCACACAATGGAAAAGGAGAGCAAACGAATTCCAGGCGGCTCATCGTTCCGCGCGCCGCCCTTTATGCCCACGATGACCAGGATTTGGTTTTCCATTTTAGAGAAATATTTCGGGGTACCCGGCATCTTCCACGACGATGAAAAATCCTTAGCCCTCATGGGATTCCTCGACCCACATTACCTCGCGAAGATTGAGGATACAGTGACCAACCTCCTCGCCACAGGCCAGTACGATAAATTGAAGAGCGAGCTGATCCGCGCCCTGACCGAATCGGACAGCGCCAAGTTCGAAAGGTTAGTCGAACGTGAAGAGATGGGCGACAGAAAACCCTCACAGTTTTATAATGACTTAAAAAATTAGCCAGCCCCCTCGCTTCCGATGAATTCATCCACAGCTTGTGGAGGAATCGCATCAGGGAAGTCCTGGCTGCAGTGGACGATACGAGTATCGAGAAACTGACCAGGAGAGCGGATAAACTCGATGAGGCGTATAATCGTAATGGGCAGCGCGCTAAGGTAGTAACAATCGAGCCACCGGCATCACACGAAGGCAAAAACGACGCACTGGCCGCCGAGGTCAGTAGACTGCGAGAACAGATTAAGGCTATGGGAATCAGCGGGTATCATCGACTACGAAGACGTTCGAATTCTCTCACTCGACCCCGCCGCCGTTCGCGTTCCCGAGACTATCCGCGCCAGGACGGAATTTGCTTCTATCATGCGAGGTTCGGCGATCGCGCCACGATTGTAAGTGGAAGTCGGGAAACGACCCCTGCCGTCCGTAAAAGCGGAGGACGGCGACGGCTTGGGATCTCGCCGCATCTTTATTTTGGACAAGAGAACGAAGACTTCGTTCTTAGTTGACACCGGTGCTGATATCGGCGTTCATCCCCGATGCAGGCTATCTAGGGACGTAAAGAAAACAACGTATGAACTATTCGCTGCCAATGGGACGCGCATCGCAACGTACGGCACTATAGCGATGGAGCTGAACCTGTCCCTTAGACGTGCCTTCAAATGGCACTTCACTGTCCCCGATGTGCAAACCCCCATCATCGACCTAGATTTCCTAAGTCATTACGGGTTGCTTGTGGATCCAAGAAAAAGACGACTTCTCGACACAACAAACCAGCTATTGACCAGGGGATACGCCGTCAACTGCGAAAAGCTTATGATTAAGACCGTAAACGGGGATTTGGTCTACCACCAATTGTTGGAGAAATGTGCAGATCTAACGCGCCCACCGGCCTTTGGGTGAGAGAAAATACGGCACAGTGTGGAGCACCACATCGAAACCACACCCCGCCCGCCCGTATATTGCAAACCCCGCCCTCTCGCACCGGACCGTCTCAAGCCAATCAAGGCGGAATTTGCAACACTTATCGAGCAAGGAGTCATGCGCCCATCGAAGAGTTCCCGGGCATCTCGACTACACGTCGTCCCAAAGAAGGATGGAAGTCTGCGACATTGCGGTGACTACAGGGCGCTAAACGCCCGCACTGTACCCGACAGGTGCTCTCCACCGCACATACAAGACTTCGCGCAGCATTTACACGGTCGGCGAATATTCTCAAAAATTGGTTTAGTTCGAGCCTACCATCAAATGTCAATCGCGCCTGAGGACGTTACAAAAACCGCGATTTCGACACCATTCGGCCTTTTCGAGGCAAACAACATGATGTTTGGGCTTCGAAACGCCGCGCAAACGTGTCAAAGATTTGTCGACGCGAGGCTTATATTTCGTTTACGCGTACATAGATGACTTCTTGGTAGCTTCGGAAACCGAGGAGCAGCACCGCTGGCACTTGCGGATCTTGTTCAAACGTCTAAACCAGTACGGCGTAGTAATCAACCTCGCAAAATGCGAGTACGGAATTAATGAAATAGCCTGCCTAGGCCATACGGTAAACGCGCACGGAATAAAACCGCTCGCCGATCGCGTTAGAGCCATAAACGAAGCACCGCTCCCCGCGAACATCAAGGCACTACGCGGATACCTCGGTATGATTAACGTTTACCGACGTTTCATACCGGGGGCAGCTAAAATTTTGCAACCCCTCAACGATTTGTTGCAAGGGGCGAAAAAGGGCAACATGCCCATTATTTAGTCGGAGGAAGCCAAAACGAGCTTTAGCGAGTCAAAACGCGCCCTAGCTAACGCTACGATGTTAGCGCATCGTATACCTGGCGCGCCCATCAGCCTCGCAGTAGACGCGTCCGACTTTGCAATAGGGGCGGTGTTGCAGTAACGCGCGAATGACACTCGGCAACCATTGGGTTTCTTAACTAAAGCCTCAAATTTCGCGCAGCGAAAATATAGCGCGTACGATCGCGAATTACTCGCTATGTATACTGCGGTCAAGCGATTTAGACACGCCGTAGATGGGAGGAATTTCATTATTTTCATAGATCACAAACCCCACACCTATGCGTTCAGTCAAAATCCCGACAAGTGATCGCCGAGACAATTCCGTCAACTAGATTATATGGGGCAGTTCACGACCGATATAAGGCATATAAAAAGGCTGAATAACAATGCAGCCGACGCCCTATCTCGCATCGAAGCCATAGGACAATCCGTGGATCACACAATTCTCGCCGCCGCGCAAGAAAACGACAAGGAGCTCCGCGACATCATCAACTCCGATATATCCGCGTTGCAGGTTAAGAAAATTCGTTTTCCGGATTACGACGCGGAAATATACTGCGACGTATCAGGCGACATCGTACGACCTTACGTACCGAAACCCTTGCGGCGCGACGTATTCAATTCGCTCCACGGACTTTCCCATCTAGGGATACGCGCGACCCAAAAATTCGTAAAATCGCGTATAGTTTGGCCGGCGGTAAACAAAAATTAAATAAAAGCCAAACATGGACACGGCAATGCATCCCGTGTCAACAATGTAAAATAGCGAGACACGTATCAACGCCGACCGGAACATTCGGAGAGCTCGCAGGACGATTCGAGCATATACATTAAGACATCATCGTCATGCAATATTCACAAGGCTACCGATATTGTCTAACATGTATCGACCGTTTTTCACGTTGGCCCGAAGCGATTCCAATACCAGATATGGAAGCGACGACCGTTGCCGCGGCTCTTCTTTCCACATGGATAGCGCGTTTTGGCGTCCCAGCAAAAATAACAACCGATCAAGGACGCCAATTCGAATCCAGTCTTTTCAACGAACTATGCCGGATGCTCGGCATTAAGCATTTGCGTACCACAGCCTACCACCTCGCGTCCAACGGGATGGTAGAGCGCTTTCACAGGCAGCTTAAGGCCGCAATCAAATGCCACAATTCGAGCAACTGTGTTGAAAGCCTTCCCATAGTTCTTTTAGGTATTAGAACCGCTATCAAGGAGGACCTGAGCGCAACGGCAGCCGAAATGATTTATGGTACGGACATACGATTGCCAGCAGAATTCTTTGTACCAGCAAAACAACCGGCCAACGCGGAATTCGCAAACTGTCTGCGAGAGCGAATGAGCGATATTAGACCTCTGCCGACTTCGCGACACGGCGAAAAGAAAACGTTCATGTTCCGCGATTTAGAAACGTCGCCGTGCGTTTTCGTACGCCACGATGCAATCGGAGGTCCACTGCAACCACCATACGATGGCCCCTATCAGGTTACACAGCATGGATGAAAACCATTACCATACGGATGAAGGACAAAAGCGTGAAAGTCTCCGTAGATCGTATAAAACCCGCCTTCATCGTGTCGGAAGATATTGAGCATCTGGAAAGGAGCGCAGAAACCTACGACGTATTTTTACCTGGGAAAATCTTCCGACCGCAAAGCAGCGAGCAAGCGCAACAAAGCGACGGAGACGCAAGAACCAATTATACTACGCGTTCGGGCAGGAGAGTTCGTTCTCCTCCTCAAACGGGTTTGAATTAAGCGGTTAGCATGGGCACCGCGCTAACATACATAAACAAACATAAAAAGAAGTAACGTTAACACTGGCAAGCGGGTACTGTAGCGGCACTCATAACGGTTTCGGTCTAGTGAACCCGCTACACAAAAAATTGTGTTTACTGAAAGATGAGTTTATTATAGATCCGACAACCTTAGGCGGTTACCGAAGGTTAATCAAAATCCGTAGATTTTGTCGTGATCATATGCCCTCGAGTCAACTACCCGAAAATTCAACATTTGTAAACAAGGTCGAGAGTTCAGCGTCAGTTGCGAATTTTCGAGAACACCTTCAAAATTCAAATCCCAACGCCTTTTATCAACTCCAACGCATATGAATATAGCGAGCAGGGTAGCGAGGCATTCTTTTTTATCGAGTGACACGAGGAGTAGCAGCTAAGTCGATACTTCTTTGCGCCCATCTATTCGTAATCACGAATCAAGACAACAAGTGTATTATACGACTAGTGTACACGTAGGGTATATTTTAATAAGCTACATAGTTAAATATACTCTTGTGCCTTTAAACCTAAATCGCTACCATACACCTCAAATCAAATTCGCACTAGTGAATATCTGCTCTATTGCATAACTACAACGTCTAATCCAAATGAAGATTCGTTTCACGCATCTAACACTAATAATAATGTGAACCCGATCTATAGGATGATACATGCACATGCGATCGATTCTGACTGTCCAGGACTCTCACCGGAGCCGGAACTCGCAGTGCACCGTGACGAACGGCACATATATAAGAATTCATTCTCAGCCAGACCGTCAGTCGTGCTCGCGCCACAATAGAAGCAACATGGAGTTTCTTTAGATCTGTGCTACGCGTCGTTGGTTTGTTCGTGCCAAGTAAGGTAGATATCATTTCCGAACTACCACTGGAGGTTTTGCACTTGATACTTCGAAAATTGGATCCCTCGTCCCTGCAGAGCGCCGCGCTTGTCTCGCGCAAATGGTTCAACGTATGTAGATTCGACAAGTGTCTACGGCGGAAAGTGAGACGTCACATGCGACATACGAGGAAGCGGGTCAAGATGCAATTTCTCGGACCTGCAGCCGCTAAAGCTACCAACCAAGAATCAAGAAGTAGAGAACGTGGTGAGGGCAACCTAAAGCACGAAATAAGTTTATCCGCCGCTCGTACGGCGGTCGTCGTTGGAAGGTTACGCGGTCCTCCGCAAATTTCCATGCGAGATCGCCCCATCGATGTTGGACCAATAAAATGTATTAGACTCTAACTCGTGTAAGTACCATAATTTGACTTCCTGCTCTTGCGAGAACGTGAAACGGTCTTGTCCGGATTCGGAACTGTAGCGTGAAGCTTGAAATAAAATGGTTTTACTGAGACGACAATGTGTTTCAGTCACGCTATTACTATCGGTATCGTAACAGGCCCATTATTGAATATTAAATAAAACGTATCACCGCTGCGATTGGAGATTTGCCGTCAATTAGATGCGAGATATACTCCTCATTGCCTGCCAAATACAGCTCATATCAGCTGGCTCGTGCTATTATATCATCTCTGGTCCTCGACATATCAAGCGTAATTGCAGTTTTACAAATTAAGGTTAACATATTCAAATGAATGTATCTCCGTTTCCATTGCACATATGGCGACAAAGCGATGCCCGTTACATTTCACATCCGATGTCATGTGCACCGCACATCTACTGGTTTGTACCATGTCAACTCCGGTCTCTGTCAAACCGAGCGAAATTGCTGCTTTGCATATTCATGATTAATTATTCAAATCACCGTATCGCCGTTTGCATTGCAGATATGCCGACAATTCGATGCGCGATATACGCCACTTTTGCAGCCAAATACAAAGGACATTATCTGGTTTGAGTTATGTAACGTGTGGGCGCAGCCAAACTTAGCGTATTTGCAATTATGCATTTTCAGGCGAAATGTTCAAATACTACATATTCAATTGAACGTATCTTGGTTTCTATGTCGCCTATTCGATGCGCAGAATACTCCACATATGATGCCAAATCAGCCGGTCTGTGCTATGTCAACTCTGGACCCCGTAAAATCCAGCGTAACTGTAGTATTTTTTGTTAATGCTTAATATTGCATTCAAAGATTCGCCGCTTCTTTTGCACATATGTCGACAATTCCATACGCCTTGTACTCCGCATTTGCTGTAGCTACATTGCCCATCAGCTAGATTGTGCTGTGTCAACTCTGGTCCTTGCAAAATCCAGCCCAAATGCAATTTTGTATGTTCGGGCTTAAATATGCAAATCCACGTTACTCCGATTCAATAGCACATATGTCGACAATACGATGCGCTTTATATTCCACATTGACTGCCATACGCAGAGCGCTTCATCTGGTTTAAGCCGTGTTAAATCCGGACCGTGTCAAATGCAGCGTATTTGTAGTTTTGCATATTCAAGCCTTGTTATTCAAGTGAAAGTATCTCCGTATCCATTGTAGGTACGTCGACAATAGGATGTACGTAATACTGCACATTTGCTGCCAAATACAGCACACATCAGCCCGTTTGCACACTGTCAAGACTGGACTCGGAGAAATCCATCGTAATTGCAGTTTTGGATATTAATGCTTACATATTCGAATCAAGGTATCTCCGCTTGTTTTCCAGAAACATTGGCCATGCCATGCGCGTTATATTCCACATCTGATGCCAAGTACAGTGCACATCATCCGGTTTACGCTATGTAAAATCTGGACCCAGCCAGATCCAGCGTAGTTGCAGTTTCGTATATTCAGGATTAAGTATTCAAACCGACGTATCTCCGATTCTATGGCACATATGGCTACAATTAGAGGCTCGTTATACTCCAAATTTGCTGCCAAACACAGTGCACGTTATTCAGTTTGATGCATATAAAATCGGGACCCAGCCGAACCCTGCGTATTTGCAGCTTTACATATTCAGTATTAAATATTCCAACCAACGAATCTCCGTTTCTATGGCACACTTACAGACAATTCGGTGCGCGTTATATTTGACAACTGATGTCATATACAGCGCTCATCAGTAGGTTAGCGTTTTGTTCACTCTTGTACCTGTCAAATACACCACAATAGCAGTTTAGCATATTCATGCTTGAATATCGAGAGCAACGTATCTCCGGTTCTGTGGCAGATATGACGACAATTCGGTGAGCGTTATGCTCCTGATTTGCTGGTGAGCAGAGAGCACATCTTCCGATTCTATCATCTCTTCTGTCTTACGTCTTCTCTGGTCACTGACAGATTCAGCGTAATTGCTGTTTTGCATATTCATGCCTAAATGTTCAAACCAACGTATCAGCGCTGCTATTGGATACATATCGCAAATGCGATGCGCGCTATACTCCACAATTACAGCCAAATACAGTACTTATTCGGTTTGCGCTATGTCGACTGTATTTTCGAGCTATCGCGGGGAGACGCGTTCGTTTGAATACGCGTCAATGGGTGTCGTAAATTCCCGTTACGATTGGAATAATCGACTCCACGGATAGTTCGATCCCCGTATTTCGCTTAGGATAATAGGTGTAGTCGTTGTGGTATAACACTGGGGGTCACAAAGTTATAAAAAATATATGTATTTCCAACGATTTATACAATCACACTGAGTAAGAACGCCGTTGCTTAAGATACAGATAACGAAGAAATGGATTATTCTTAGATGAGAGTGTGAGCTATAGGAGCTCTAGGTCCGTGAGAGCTGTAGGAGCTGTCGGACTTCTGGATACTGTGATAGTAATAGGAGGCTCTTAGAGATATAGGAACGGTGAGAGTTATAGGGATTGCAGGAACTTTAGTCACCGCGAGAGGCGATGGAACTCTAAAGTTTATTCTGATGTGAGTACGAAGCTCGGTATTGGCGTGCCCTTTGAGCGAAGAACGCGGATTCGTTGATTACATTGTTAGTTAGGAAAGTGAGGGCAATGATCCGCGATGCCGATTGGTTATGACTAATGTTAGAAAGGAAGAGAAGAGGTAGAAGCCTCCTACCAACGTGGGTCCTAGGCGACATTGTTTATGGGAAATCTCAGATTTTCCGTTAGGTAGATGTCCGCTTTTCTCGTTAGGCCAATAACCGCCTTCTCCGTAACTCTTAAGAGGGCGTAATAAACCCAAGGACCTTTCTAAAAACCGACCGAAAACACTTCTAGAATTAGAAAGTCTTTTCGAGCAAACAGATTGACTTAGGCCATATGTGCGAACAATGCAGTTGGGATTTCGGCTTTATGATGGGTCCTTGGACCTATGGAGGATTCGAAGGATGGCACGTGGACCGTTGGATGCCAAGCCGCGCGGGATGGAGTGCAGATGTGTTGCGCGCCAGAACATCGACTCTGGTCTCTGTTATATGCAGTGTAATTGTTGTTTTGCAGATTCAGACTCAAATATTCAACTCCACGTATCTCCGTTGCTGTTGCTGATATGTCGACAATTCGATGTGCCAGGTACTCCACATATCTTGCCAAATACATCGTTTGCCAGCCAGTTTGCGCTATATCCAGACTGGTCCCAGACAGATCAAGCATAAATATAAATCGGAGATGATAAAACACGGAACCTTCCGTTTGGAATTTTGGGAAAATCCCGTAACATTGTAATCTAGATTCTACCATAGCTGTAATTAAACAATCGTAGTCATCTAGTCCGATTGTAATTGTTCGAAACTTGTGATACTGCACTTGGCCTCGAGGCGACATCCAGTCACCGAACGTAGCCGCGGTCAAGGGATGAACGTTTTGTCTAATAAAGGCATGGAGTAATTCTATAGCTGTCCTTAAATGAAATAATCGTAGCGGCACGTGACAGTAAACATTCCAACGGTTTCTGTCCCGTGACTCGCCACACGCAGACTCTATCCGTCGGATAAGATGATTGCCAGATGTCAACGCATCTCAACAGTATATGTTTAGCTAGCCTGAGGACCCACTATAAACCTTAAGATTTAGTTAATTAAAGTCCATAACAGTCCGAAACAGGCAAACAGTCTTTGTTTCAAGTACGGGATGATAGGTGAAATCTATTTTTCCACGGACGACGCTTCCCGCTAGCAACGTTCCCTCAAGGCCTACTAGCATCCTTCTCTAACCATCAACATGGAAATTGTCTAATTAACAGTAACGTCACTTTCAATCTCTTTCCGAGCGAAGTCATTTCTCCACGTATCCGATGTTCTGGTGCCCTTAGACACACCCATCATAGTTTTCCTCTGCAGCATCATCGTGCCAGAAAATCATTCTCTCGTGCGGTCACATTAGCCAGTTACAAAGAGCCTTAACACTCGGTGGATATTCTATGTTTTGACAAAGAGTTTGTTCAGTCCTACCTATACCGTAGATAAGGAAGTATGGTACAACTTGGAATCAGGATGAAAACGAATTCTGTTATCCCGTAGACCGCGGCTTTGTTATTGAACCCAGGATCATTGTCATTAGCTTCTCGAGTACCTAATTACCACGACTACTTGTCAAATTATATAACAATCAAATTTACACTAGTAAATATCTGCTCTATTGCATAACTACAACGTCTAAACCAAATGAAGATCCGTTTCGCGCCTCTAACTCTAATCATAATGTGAACCCGATGTAAGTGAAAATACATGCACATACCATCGATTCTGCCTGACCAGCACTCTCACCCGGAACCGGAACTCGCAGTGCACCGTGACGAACAGCACATATATAAGCCTCCACTCTTAGCCAGACCGTCAGTCGTGCTCGCGCAACAGTAGAAGCAACATGGAATTTTTTAGATCTCTACTACGCGTCGTTGGTTTGTTCGTGCCAAGTAAAGTAGATATCATTTCCGAACTACCACTGGAGGTATCGCACTTGATACTTCGAAAATTGGATCCCTCGTCCCTGCAGAGCGCCGCGCTTGTCTCGCGCAAATGGTTCTACGTTTGTAGATCCGACAAGTGTCTACGGCGGAAAGTGAGACGTCACATGCGACATTCGAGAAAGCGGGTCAAGATGCAATTTCTCGGACCTGCAGCCGCTAGAGCTACCAACCAAGAATCAAGAAGTAGAGGACGCGGTGAGGGCAACCTAAGGCACGAAATAAGTTTATCCGCTGCCCGTACGGCGGTCGTCGTTGGAAGGTTACGCGGTCCTCTGAAAATTTCGATGCGAGATCGCCCCATCGATGTTGGACCAATAAAATGTATTAGACTCTAGCTCGTGTAAATACCTTAATTTGACTGCTTGCTCTTGCGAGAACTTGAAACGGTCTTGTCCTGATTCAGAACTGTAGCGCGAAGCTTGAAATAAAATGGTTTTACTGAGACGGCAATGTGTTTCAGTCACGATAATACTATCTGTATCGTAATAGGCCCATTATTGAATATTAACTACAATGTATCATCGCTGCAGTTGCAGATTTGTCGTCAATTAGATGCGAGATATACTCCTCATTGCCTGCCAAATACAGCTCACATCAGCTGGCTCGTGCTATTATATCATCTCAGGTCCTCGACATATCAAGCGTAATTGCAGTTTTACAAATTATGGTTAACATATTCAAATGAATGTATCTCCGTTTCTATTGCACATATGGCGACAAAGCGATGCCCTTTACATTTCACATCCGATGTCATGTGCACCGCACATCTGCTGGTTTGTACCATGTCAACTCCGGTCTCTGTCAAACCTAGCGAAATTGGTGCTTTGCATATTCATGATTAATTATTCAAATCACCGTATCGCCGTTTGCATTGCAGATATGCCGACAATTCGATGCGCGATATACGCCACTTTTTCTGCCAAACACAATGTATATTACCTGGTTTGAGTTATGTAACGTGTGGGCGCAGCCAAACTCAGCGTATACGCAATTATGCATTTTCGGGCGAAATATTCAAATATTACATATTCAAATGAACGTATCTTGGTTTCTATGTCGCCTATTCGATGCGCAGAATACTCCACATATGATGCCAAATCAGCCGGTCTGTGCTATGTCAACTCTGGACCCTGTAAAATCCAGCGTAATTGTAGTTTTTGTTGTTAATGCTTAAATATTGCATTCAAAGATTCGCCGCTTCTTTTGCACATATGTCGACAATTCCATACGCCTTGTACTCCGCATTTGCTGCAGTTACATTGCCCATCAGCTCGTTTGCGCTGTGTCAACTCTGGTCCCTGCAAAATCCAGCCCAAATGCAATTTTGTATGTTCGGGCTTAAATATTCAAATCAACGTTACTCCGATTCAATAGCACATATGTCGACAATACTATGCGCTTTATATTCCACATTGACTGCCATACGCAGAGCGCTTCATCTGGTTTAACCCGTGTTAAATCCGGACCGAGTCAAATCCAGCGTATTTGTAGTTTTGCATATTCAAGCCTTGTTATTCAAGTGAAAGTATCTCCGTATCCATTGTAGGTACGTCGACAACAGGATGTACGTAATACTGCACATTTGCTGCCAAATACAGCACACATCAGCCCGTTTGCACACTGTCAAGACTGGACTCGGAGAAATCCATCGAAATTGCAGTTTTGGATATTAATTCTTACATATTCGAATCAAGGTATCTCCGCTTGTTTTCCGGAAACATTGGCCATGCGATGCGCGTTATATTCCACATCTGATGCCAAGTACAGTGCACATCATCCGGTTTACGCTATGTAAAATCTGGACCCAGCCAGATCCAGCGTAGTTGCAGTTTCGTATATTCAGGATTAAGTATTCAAACCGACGTATCTCCGATTCTATTGCACATATGGCTACAATTAGAGGCTCGTTATACTCCAAATTTGCTGCCACACACAGTGCACGTTATTCCGTTTGATGCATGTAAAATCGGGACCCAGCCGAGCCCTGCGTATATGCAGCTTTACATATTCAGTATTAAATATTCCAACCAACGAATCTCCGTTTCTATGGCACACTTGCAGACAATTCGGTCCACGTTATATTTGACAACTGATGTCATATACAGCGCACATCAGTAGGTTAGCGTTTTGTTCACTCTTGTCCCTGTCAAATACACCATAATTGCAGTTTAGCATATTCATGCTTGAATATCGAAAGCAACGTATCTCCGTTTCTGTGGCAGATGTGACGACAATTCGGTGAGGGTTGTGCTCCTGATTTGCTGGTGAGCACAGTGCACATCTTCCGATTCTATCTTCTCTTCTATCTGACGTCTTCTCTGGTCACTGACAGATTCAGCGTAATTGCTGTTTTGTATATTCATGCCTAAATGTTCAAACCAACGTATCAGCGCTGCTATTGGATACGAATGTCGCAAATGCGATGCGCGCTATACTCCACAATTACAGCCAAATACAGTACTTATTCGGTTTGCGCTATGTCGACTGTATTTTCGAGCTATCGCGGGGAGACGCGGTCGTTTGAATACGCGTCAATGGGAGTCGTAAATTCCCGTTACGATTGGAATAATCGACACCACGGATAGTTCGATCCCCGTATTTCGCTTAGGATAATAGGTGTAGTCGTTGTGGTATAACACTGGGAGTCACAAAGTTATAAAAAATATATGTATTTCCAGCGATTTATACAATCACACTGAGTAAGAACGCCGTTGCTTAAGATACAGATAACGAAGAGATGGATTATTCTTAGATGAGAGTGTGAGCTATAGGAGCTCCAGGTCCGTGAGAGCTGTAGGAGCTGTCGGACTTCTGGATACTGTGAGAGAAATAGGAGGCTCTTAGAGATATAGGAACGATGAGAGTTATAGGGATTGCAGGAACTTTAGTCACCGCGAGAGACGATGGAACTCTGAGAGATATAGGAACGGTAAGAGTTATAGGGATTGCAGGAACTCTAGTCACCGTGAGAGATGATGTAACTCTAAAGTTTATTCTGATGTGAGTACGAAGCTCGGTATTGGTGTGCCCTTTGAGCGAAGAACGCGGATTCGTTGATTACATTGTTAGTTAGGAAAGTGAGGGCAATGATCCGCGATGCCGATTGGTTATGACTAATGTTAGAAAGGAAGAGAAGAGGTAGAAGCCTCCTACCAACGTGGGTCCTAGGCGACATTGTTTATGGGAAATCTCAGATTTTCCGTTAGGTAGATGTCCGCTTTTCTCGTTAGGCCAATAACCGCCTTCTCCGTAATTCTTAAGAGGGCGTAATAAACCCAAGGACCTTTCTAAAAACCGACCGAAAACACTTCTAGAATTAGAAAGTCTTTTCGGGCAAACAGATTGACTTAGACCATATGTGCGAACAATGCAGTTGGGACTTCGGCTTTATGATGGGTCCTTGGGCCTATGGAGGATTCGAAGGATGGCACGTGGACCGTTGGATGCCAAGCCGCGCGGGATGGAGTGCAGATGTGTTGCGCGCCAGAACATCGACTCTGGTCACTGTTATATGCAGTGTAATTGTTGTTTTGCAGATTCAGACTCAAATATTCAACTCCACGTATCTCCGTTGCTGTTGCTGATATGTCGACAATTCGATGTGCCTGGTACTCCACATTTCTTGCCAAATACATCGTTTGCCAGCCAGTTTGCGCTATATCCAGACTGGTCCCAGACAGATCAAGCATAAATATAAATCGGAGATGATAGAACACCGGAACCTTCCGTTTGGAATTTTGGGAAAATCCCGTAACATTGTAATCTAGATTCTACCATAGCTGTAATTTAACAATCGTAGTCATCTAGTCCGATTGTAATTGTTCGAAACTTGTGATACTGCACTTGGCCTCGAGGCGACATCCAGTCACCGAACGTAGCCGCGGTCAAGGGATGAACGTTTTGTCTAATAAAGGCATGGAGTAATTCTATAGCTGTCCTTAAATGAAATAATCGTAGCGGCACGTGACAGTAAACATTCCAACGGTTTCTGTCCCGTGACTCGCCACACGCAGACTCTATCCGTCGGATAAGATGATTGCCAGATGTCAACGCATCTCAACAGTATATGTTTAGCTAGCCTGAGGACCCACTATAAACCTTAAGATTTAGTTAATTAAAGTCCATAACAGTCCGAAACAGGCAAACAGTCTTTGTTTCAAGTACGGGATGATAGGTGAAATCTATTTTTCCACGGACGACGCTTCCCGCTAGCAACGTTCCCTCAAGGCCTACTAGCATCCTTCTCTAACCATCAACATGGAAATTGTCTAATTAACAGTAACGTCACTTTCAATCTCTTTCCGAGCGAAGTCATTTCTCCACGTATCCGATGTTCTGGTGCCCTTAGACACACCCATCATAGTTTTCCTCTGCAGCATCATCGTGCCAGAAAATCATTCTCTCGTGCGGTCACATTAGCCAGTTACAAAGAGCCTTAACACTCGGTGGATATTCTATGTTTTGACAAAGAGTTTGTTCAGTCCTACCTATACCGTAGATAAGGAAGTATGGTACAACTTGGAATCAGGATGAAAACGAATTCTGTTATCCCGTAGACCGCGGCTTTGTTATTGAACCCAGGATCATTGTCATTAGCTTCTCGAGTACCTAATTACCACGACTACTTGTCAAATTATATAACAATCAAATTTACACTAGTAAATATCTGCTCTATTGCATAACTACAACGTCTAAACCAAATGAAGATCCGTTTCGCGCCTCTAACTCTAATCATAATGTGAACCCGATGTAAGTGAAAATACATGCACATACCATCGATTCTGCCTGACCAGCACTCTCACCCGGAACCGGAACTCGCAGTGCACCGTGACGAACAGCACATATATAAGCCTCCACTCTTAGCCAGACCGTCAGTCGTGCTCGCGCAACAGTAGAAGCAACATGGAATTTTTTAGATCTCTACTACGCGTCGTTGGTTTGTTCGTGCCAAGTAAAGTAGATATCATTTCCGAACTACCACTGGAGGTATCGCACTTGATACTTCGAAAATTGGATCCCTCGTCCCTGCAGAGCGCCGCGCTTGTCTCGCGCAAATGGTTCTACGTTTGTAGATCCGACAAGTGTCTACGGCGGAAAGTGAGACGTCACATGCGACATTCGAGAAAGCGGGTCAAGATGCAATTTCTCGGACCTGCAGCCGCTAGAGCTACCAACCAAGAATCAAGAAGTAGAGGACGCGGTGAGGGCAACCTAAGGCACGAAATAAGTTTATCCGCTGCCCGTACGGCGGTCGTCGTTGGAAGGTTACGCGGTCCTCTGAAAATTTCGATGCGAGATCGCCCCATCGATGTTGGACCAATAAAATGTATTAGACTCTAGCTCGTGTAAATACCTTAATTTGACTGCTTGCTCTTGCGAGAACTTGAAACGGTCTTGTCCTGATTCAGAACTGTAGCGCGAAGCTTGAAATAAAATGGTTTTACTGAGACGGCAATGTGTTTCAGTCACGATAATACTATCTGTATCGTAATAGGCCCATTATTGAATATTAACTACAATGTATCATCGCTGCAGTTGCAGATTTGTCGTCAATTAGATGCGAGATATACTCCTCATTGCCTGCCAAATACAGCTCACATCAGCTGGCTCGTGCTATTATATCATCTCAGGTCCTCGACATATCAAGCGTAATTGCAGTTTTACAAATTATGGTTAACATATTCAAATGAATGTATCTCCGTTTCTATTGCACATATGGCGACAAAGCGATGCCCTTTACATTTCACATCCGATGTCATGTGCACCGCACATCTGCTGGTTTGTACCATGTCAACTCCGGTCTCTGTCAAACCTAGCGAAATTGGTGCTTTGCATATTCATGATTAATTATTCAAATCACCGTATCGCCGTTTGCATTGCAGATATGCCGACAATTCGATGCGCGATATACGCCACTTTTTCTGCCAAACACAATGTATATTACCTGGTTTGAGTTATGTAACGTGTGGGCGCAGCCAAACTCAGCGTATACGCAATTATGCATTTTCGGGCGAAATATTCAAATATTACATATTCAAATGAACGTATCTTGGTTTCTATGTCGCCTATTCGATGCGCAGAATACTCCACATATGATGCCAAATCAGCCGGTCTGTGCTATGTCAACTCTGGACCCTGTAAAATCCAGCGTAATTGTAGTTTTTGTTGTTAATGCTTAAATATTGCATTCAAAGATTCGCCGCTTCTTTTGCACATATGTCGACAATTCCATACGCCTTGTACTCCGCATTTGCTGCAGTTACATTGCCCATCAGCTCGTTTGCGCTGTGTCAACTCTGGTCCCTGCAAAATCCAGCCCAAATGCAATTTTGTATGTTCGGGCTTAAATATTCAAATCAACGTTACTCCGATTCAATAGCACATATGTCGACAATACTATGCGCTTTATATTCCACATTGACTGCCATACGCAGAGCGCTTCATCTGGTTTAACCCGTGTTAAATCCGGACCGAGTCAAATCCAGCGTATTTGTAGTTTTGCATATTCAAGCCTTGTTATTCAAGTGAAAGTATCTCCGTATCCATTGTAGGTACGTCGACAACAGGATGTACGTAATACTGCACATTTGCTGCCAAATACAGCACACATCAGCCCGTTTGCACACTGTCAAGACTGGACTCGGAGAAATCCATCGAAATTGCAGTTTTGGATATTAATTCTTACATATTCGAATCAAGGTATCTCCGCTTGTTTTCCGGAAACATTGGCCATGCGATGCGCGTTATATTCCACATCTGATGCCAAGTACAGTGCACATCATCCGGTTTACGCTATGTAAAATCTGGACCCAGCCAGATCCAGCGTAGTTGCAGTTTCGTATATTCAGGATTAAGTATTCAAACCGACGTATCTCCGATTCTATTGCACATATGGCTACAATTAGAGGCTCGTTATACTCCAAATTTGCTGCCACACACAGTGCACGTTATTCCGTTTGATGCATGTAAAATCGGGACCCAGCCGAGCCCTGCGTATTTGCAGCTTTACATATTCAGTATTAAATATTCCAACCAACGAATCTCCGTTTCTATGGCACACTTGCAGACAATTCGGTCCACGTTATATTTGACAACTGATGTCATATACAGCGCACATCAGTAGGTTAGCGTTTTGTTCACTCTTGTCCCTGTCAAATACACCATAATTGCAGTTTAGCATATTCATGCTTGAATATCGAAAGCAACGTATCTCCGTTTCTGTGGCAGATGTGACGACAATTCGGTGAGGGTTGTGCTCCTGATTTGCTGGTGAGCACAGTGCACATCTTCCGATTCTATCTTCTCTTCTATCTGACGTCTTCTCTGGTCACTGACAGATTCAGCGTAATTGCTGTTTTGTATATTCATGCCTAAATGTTCAAACCAACGTATCAGCGCTGCTATTGGATACGAATGTCGCAAATGCGATGCGCGCTATACTCCACAATTACAGCCAAATACAGTACTTATTCGGTTTGCGCTATGTCGACTGTATTTTCGAGCTATCGCGGGGAGACGCGGTCGTTTGAATACGCGTCAATGGGAGTCGTAAATTCCCGTTACGATTGGAATAATCGACACCACGGATAGTTCGATCCCCGTATTTCGCTTAGGATAATAGGTGTAGTCGTTGTGGTATAACACTGGGAGTCACAAAGTTATAAAAAATATATGTATTTCCAGCGATTTATACAATCACACTGAGTAAGAACGCCGTTGCTTAAGATACAGATAACGAAGAGATGGATTATTCTTAGATGAGAGTGTGAGCTATAGGAGCTCCAGGTCCGTGAGAGCTGTAGGAGCTGTCGGACTTCTGGATACTGTGAGAGAAATAGGAGGCTCTTAGAGATATAGGAACGATGAGAGTTATAGGGATTGCAGGAACTTTAGTCACCGCGAGAGACGATGGAACTCTGAGAGATATAGGAACGGTAAGAGTTATAGGGATTGCAGGAACTCTAGTCACCGTGAGAGATGATGTAACTCTAAAGTTTATTCTGATGTGAGTACGAAGCTCGGTATTGGTGTGCCCTTTGAGCGAAGAACGCGGATTCGTTGATTACATTGTTAGTTAGGAAAGTGAGGGCAATGATCCGCGATGCCGATTGGTTATGACTAATGTTAGAAAGGAAGAGAAGAGGTAGAAGCCTCCTACCAACGTGGGTCCTAGGCGACATTGTTTATGGGAAATCTCAGATTTTCCGTTAGGTAGATGTCCGCTTTTCTCGTTAGGCCAATACCCGCCTTCTCCGTAATTCTTAAGAGGGCGTAATAAACCCAAGGACCTTTCTAAAAACCGACCGAAAACACTTCTAGAATTAGAAAGTCTTTTCGGGCAAACAGATTGACTTAGACCATATGTGCGAACAATGCAGTTGGGACTTCGGCTTTATGATGGGTCCTTGGGCCTATGGAGGATTCGAAGGATGGCACGTGGACCGTTGGATGCCAAGCCGCGCGGGATGGAGTGCAGATGTGTTGCGCGCCAGAACATCGACTCTGGTCACTGTTATATGCAGTGTAATTGTTGTTTTGCAGATTCAGACTCAAATATTCAACTCCACGTATCTCCGTTGCTGTTGCTGATATGTCGACAATTCGATGTGCCTGGTACTCCACATTTCTTGCCAAATACATCGTTTGCCAGCCAGTTTGCGCTATATCCAGACTGGTCCCAGACAGATCAAGCATAAATATAAATCGGAGATGATAGAACACCGGAACCTTCCGTTTGGAATTTTGGGAAAATCCCGTAACATTCTAATCTAGATTCTACCATAGCTGTAATTTAACAATCGTAGTCATCTAGTCCGATTGTAATTGTTCGAAACTTGTGATACTGCACTTGGCCTCGAGGCGACATCCAGTCACCGAACGTAGCCGCGGTCAAGGGATGAACGTTTTGTCTAATAAAGGCATGGAGTAATTCTATAGCTGTCCTTAAATGAAATAATCGTAGCGGCACGTGACAGTAAACATTCCAACGGTTTCTGTCCCGTGTCTCGCCACTCGCAGACTCTATCCGTCGGATAAGATGATTGCCAGATGTCAACGCATCTCAACAGTATATGTTTAGCTAGCCTGAGGATTCATTATACACCTATAGCGGCACTCTTCGGTAAAATTCATATCGGTTTCGGTCCAGTGAACCCGCTACACAAGAAATCGTGTTTACTGAAAGATGAGTTTATTATAGATTCGACAACCTTAGGCGGTTACCGAAGGTTAATCAAATTCCGTCGTTTTTGTCGTGATCACATGCCCTCGAGTCAACTACCCGAAATGTCAACATTTGTAAACAAGGTCGAGAGTTCAGCGTCCGTTCTGATTTTTCGAGAACATCTTGGAAATTTAAATCCCAACGTCTTTTGTCAACTCCGACGCATATAAATATAGCGAACGGGGTAGCGAGGCATTCTTTGTTATCGAATGACACGAGCAGTAGCAGTTAAGTCGATACTTCTTTGCGCCGGTCTATTCGTAATCACGAATCAAGATAACAAGTGTATTATACGTCTAGTGTACACGTAGGGTATATTTTAATAAACTACGCAGTTAAATATACTCTTGTGTTTTTAAGCCTAAATCGCTACCATACATCTCAAACTGGTGACACCGACGTGATTTTTGTGTAAGAGGTGACAGCGATAGGCTAGTCGCAGTTTGAATATCATAGTCCGCAACTCACACAATGGAAAAGGAGAGCAAACGAACTCCAGCCGGCTCATCGTTCCGCGTGCCGCCCTTCATGCCCACGATGACCAGGATTTGGTTTTCCATTTTAGAGAAATATTTCGGGGTAGCCGGCATCTTCCACGACGATGAAAAATCCTTAGCCCTCATGGGATTCCTCGACCCACATTACCTCGCGAAGATTGAGGATACAGTGACCAACCTCCTCGCCACAGGCCAGTACGATAAATTGAAGAGCGAGCTGATCCGCGCCCTGACCGAATCGGACAGCGCCAAGTTCGAAAGGTTAGTCGAACGTGAAGAGATGGGCGACAGAAAACCCTCACAGTTTTATAATGACTTAAAAAATTAGCCAGCCCCCTCGCTTCCGATGAATTCATCCACAGCTTGTGGAGGAATCGCATCAGGGAAGTCCTGGCTGCAGTGGACGATACGAGTATCGAGAAACTGACCAGGAGAGCGGATAAACTCGATGAGGCGTATAATCGTAATGGGCAGCGCGCTAAGGTAGTAACAATCGAGCCACCGGCATCACACGAAGGCAAAAACGACGCACTGGCCGCCGAGGTCAGTAGACTGCGAGAACAGATTAAGGCTATGGGAATCAGCGGGTATCATCGACTACGAAGACGTTCGAATTCTCTCACTCGACCCCGCCGCCGTTCGCGTTCCCGAGACTATCCGCGCCAGGACGGAATTTGCTTCTATCATGCGAGGTTCGGCGATCGCGCCACGATTGTAAGTGGAAGTCGGGAAACGACCCCTGCCGTCCGTAAAAGCGGAGGACGGCGACGGCTTGGGATCTCGCCGCATCTTTATTTTGGACAAGAGAACGAAGACTTCGTTCTTAGTTGACACCGGTGCTGATATCGGCGTTCATCCCCGATGCAGGCTATCTAGGGACGTAAAGAAAACAACGTATGAACTATTCGCTGCCAATGGGACGCGCATCGCAACGTACGGCACTATAGCGATGGAGCTGAACCTGTCCCTTAGACGTGCCTTCAAATGGCACTTCACTGTCCCCGATGTGCAAACCCCCATCATCGACCTAGATTTCCTAAGTCATTACGGGTTGCTTGTGGATCCAAGAAAAAGACGACTTCTCGACACAACAAACCAGCTATTGACCAGGGGATACGCCGTCAACTGCGAAAAGCTTATGATTAAGACCGTAAACGGGGATTTGGTCTACCACCAATTGTTGGAGAAATGTGCAGATCTAACGCGCCCACCGGCCTTTGGGTGAGAGAAAATACGGCACAGTGTGGAGCACCACATCGAAACCACACCCCGCCCGCCCGTATATTGCAAACCCCGCCCTCTCGCACCGGACCGTCTCAAGCCAATCAAGGCGGAATTTGCAACACTTATCGAGCAAGGAGTCATGCGCCCATCGAAGAGTTCCCGGGCATCTCGACTACACGTCGTCCCAAAGAAGGATGGAAGTCTGCGACATTGCGGTGACTACAGGGCGCTAAACGCCCGCACTGTACCCGACAGGTGCTCTCCACCGCACATACAAGACTTCGCGCAGCATTTACACGGTCGGCGAATATTCTCAAAAATTGGTTTAGTTCGAGCCTACCATCAAATGTCAATCGCGCCTGAGGACGTTACAAAAACCGCGATTTCGACACCATTCGGCCTTTTCGAGGCAAACAACATGATGTTTGGGCTTCGAAACGCCGCGCAAACGTGTCAAAGATTTGTCGACGCGAGGCTTATATTTCGTTTACGCGTACATAGATGACTTCTTGGTAGCTTCGGAAACCGAGGAGCAGCACCGCTGGCACTTGCGGATCTTGTTCAAACGTCTAAACCAGTACGGCGTAGTAATCAACCTCGCAAAATGCGAGTACGGAATTAATGAAATAGCCTGCCTAGGCCATACGGTAAACGCGCACGGAATAAAACCGCTCGCCGATCGCGTTAGAGCCATAAACGAAGCACCGCTCCCCGCGAACATCAAGGCACTACGCGGATACCTCGGTATGATTAACGTTTACCGACGTTTCATACCGGGGGCAGCTAAAATTTTGCAACCCCTCAACGATTTGTTGCAAGGGGCGAAAAAGGGCAACATGCCCATTATTTAGTCGGAGGAAGCCAAAACGAGCTTTAGCGAGTCAAAACGCGCCCTAGCTAACGCTACGATGTTAGCGCATCGTATACCTGGCGCGCCCATCAGCCTCGCAGTAGACGCGTCCGACTTTGCAATAGGGGCGGTGTTGCAGTAACGCGCGAATGACACTCGGCAACCATTGGGTTTCTTAACTAAAGCCTCAAATTTCGCGCAGCGAAAATATAGCGCGTACGATCGCGAATTACTCGCTATGTATACTGCGGTCAAGCGATTTAGACACGCCGTAGATGGGAGGAATTTCATTATTTTCATAGATCACAAACCCCACACCTATGCGTTCAGTCAAAATCCCGACAAGTGATCGCCGAGACAATTCCGTCAACTAGATTATATGGGGCAGTTCACGACCGATATAAGGCATATAAAAAGGCTGAATAACAATGCAGCCGACGCCCTATCTCGCATCGAAGCCATAGGACAATCCGTGGATCACACAATTCTCGCCGCCGCGCAAGAAAACGACAAGGAGCTCCGCGACATCATCAACTCCGATATATCCGCGTTGCAGGTTAAGAAAATTCGTTTTCCGGATTACGACGCGGAAATATACTGCGACGTATCAGGCGACATCGTACGACCTTACGTACCGAAACCCTTGCGGCGCGACGTATTCAATTCGCTCCACGGACTTTCCCATCTAGGGATACGCGCGACCCAAAAATTCGTAAAATCGCGTATAGTTTGGCCGGCGGTAAACAAAAATTAAATAAAAGCCAAACATGGACACGGCAATGCATCCCGTGTCAACAATGTAAAATAGCGAGACACGTATCAACGCCGACCGGAACATTCGGAGAGCTCGCAGGACGATTCGAGCATATACATTAAGACATCATCGTCATGCAATATTCACAAGGCTACCGATATTGTCTAACATGTATCGACCGTTTTTCACGTTGGCCCGAAGCGATTCCAATACCAGATATGGAAGCGACGACCGTTGCCGCGGCTCTTCTTTCCACATGGATAGCGCGTTTTGGCGTCCCAGCAAAAATAACAACCGATCAAGGACGCCAATTCGAATCCAGTCTTTTCAACGAACTATGCCGGATGCTCGGCATTAAGCATTTGCGTACCACAGCCTACCACCTCGCGTCCAACGGGATGGTAGAGCGCTTTCACAGGCAGCTTAAGGCCGCAATCAAATGCCACAATTCGAGCAACTGTGTTGAAAGCCTTCCCATAGTTCTTTTAGGTATTAGAACCGCTATCAAGGAGGACCTGAGCGCAACGGCAGCCGAAATGATTTATGGTACGGACATACGATTGCCAGCAGAATTCTTTGTACCAGCAAAACAACCGGCCAACGCGGAATTCGCAAACTGTCTGCGAGAGCGAATGAGCGATATTAGACCTCTGCCGACTTCGCGACACGGCGAAAAGAAAACGTTCATGTTCCGCGATTTAGAAACGTCGCCGTGCGTTTTCGTACGCCACGATGCAATCGGAGGTCCACTGCAACCACCATACGATGGCCCCTATCAGGTTACACAGCATGGATGAAAACCATTACCATACGGATGAAGGACAAAAGCGTGAAAGTCTCCGTAGATCGTATAAAACCCGCCTTCATCGTGTCGGAAGATATTGAGCATCTGGAAAGGAGCGCAGAAACCTACGACGTATTTTTACCTGGGAAAATCTTCCGACCGCAAAGCAGCGAGCAAGCGCAACAAAGCGACGGAGACGCAAGAACCAATTATACTACGCGTTCGGGCAGGAGAGTTCGTTCTCCTCCTCAAACGGGTTTGAATTAAGCGGTTAGCATGGGCACCGCGCTAACATACATAAACAAACATAAAAAGAAGTAACGTTAACACTGGCAAGCGGGTACTGTAGCGGCACTCATAACGGTTTCGGTCTAGTGAACCCGCTACACAAAAAATTGTGTTTACTGAAAGATGAGTTTATTATAGATCCGACAACCTTAGGCGGTTACCGAAGGTTAATCAAAATCCGTAGATTTTGTCGTGATCATATGCCCTCGAGTCAACTACCCGAAAATTCAACATTTGTAAACAAGGTCGAGAGTTCAGCGTCAGTTGCGAATTTTCGAGAACACCTTCAAAATTCAAATCCCAACGCCTTTTATCAACTCCAACGCATATGAATATAGCGAGCAGGGTAGCGAGGCATTCTTTTTTATCGAGTGACACGAGGAGTAGCAGCTAAGTCGATACTTCTTTGCGCCCATCTATTCGTAATCACGAATCAAGACAACAAGTGTATTATACGACTAGTGTACACGTAGGGTATATTTTAATAAGCTACATAGTTAAATATACTCTTGTGCCTTTAAACCTAAATCGCTACCATACACCTCAAATCAAATTCGCACTAGTGAATATCTGCTCTATTGCATAACTACAACGTCTAATCCAAATGAAGATTCGTTTCACGCATCTAACACTAATAATAATGTGAACCCGATCTATAGGATGATACATGCACATGCGATCGATTCTGACTGTCCAGGACTCTCACCGGAGCCGGAACTCGCAGTGCACCGTGACGAACGGCACATATATAAGAATTCATTCTCAGCCAGACCGTCAGTCGTGCTCGCGCCACAATAGAAGCAACATGGAGTTTCTTTAGATCTGTGCTACGCGTCGTTGGTTTGTTCGTGCCAAGTAAGGTAGATATCATTTCCGAACTACCACTGGAGGTTTTGCACTTGATACTTCGAAAATTGGATCCCTCGGCCCTGCAGAACGCCGCGCTTGTCTCGCGCAAATGGTTCAACGTATGTAGATCCGACAAGTGTCTACGGCGGAAAGCGAGACGTCACATGAGACATACGAGAAAGCGGGTCAAGATGCAATTTCTCGGACCTGCAGCCGCTAAAGCTACCGACCAAGAATCAAGAAGTAGAGGTCGTGGTGAGGGCAACCTAAGGCACGAAATAAGATTATCCGCTGCTCGTATGGCGGTCGTCGTTGGAAGGTTACGCGGTCCTCCGAAAATTTCGATGCGAGATCGCTCCAGCGATGTTAGACCAATAAAATGTATTAGACTCTAACTCGTGTAAGTCCCTTAATTTGACTGCTTGCTCTTGCGAGAACTTGAAACGGTCTTGTCCGGATTCAGAACTGTAGCGTGAAGCTTGAAATAGAATGATTTTACTGAGACGGCAATGTGTTTCAGTCGCGCTAATACTATCGGTATCGTAACAGGCCCATTATTGAATATTAAATAAAACGTATCACCGCTGCGATTGGAGATTTGCCGTCAATTAGGTGCGAGATATACTCCTCATTGCCTGCCAAATACAGCTCACATCAGCTGGCTCGTGCTATTATATCATCTCTGGTCCTCGACATATCAAGCGTAATTGCAGTTTTACAAATTAAGGTTAACAAATTCAAATGAATGTATCTCCGTTTCTATTGCACATATGGCGACAAAGCGATGCCCGTTACATTTCACATCCGATGTCATGTGCACCGCACATCTGCTGGTTTGTACCATGTCAACTCCGGTCTCTGTCAAACCTAGCGAAATTGCTGCTTTACATATTCATGATTAATTATTCAAATCACCGTATCGCCGTTTGCATTGCAGATATGCCGACAATTCGATGCGCGATATACGCCACTTTTGCTGCCAAACACAATGCATATTATCTGGTTTGAGTTATGTAACGTGTGGACGCAGCCAACCTCAGCGCATTTGCAGTTTTGCATATTGAGGCTTTAATATTCAAGTCAACATATTGTAGTATCGCGAGGAAAAATCCTCATTAGAAATCGATCAAAACAATGTCGTGTGTACTTCGGTTGTTAGTTTACATCGGTGAGAAAGCCTATGTGACTAAAGTCACCTTGTACTTGCGGAGCGTTAACAGAATGTTGTTAGAGAGTTGGAAAAACTAACGCTAATGGTAGGGGACGACTTAACTTTAAAGTTTGGCTGATCGAGAAGCGTTGAGCGGTTGATCGAGAAATAAGAGTGAGTCGAGAGGTCAGAGTTAATCAAGGAGTCGAAGAGTAGAGTTGTTAGCGCTGTCGAGTTGCGAGAGGTGTTAGCGTTGTTGAGAGTGGAGTTGTTAGCGTTGTCGAGTTGTGAGAGGTGTTGGCGTTGCTGAGAGTGGTGTTGATACGGCTTTCCATTTTCAGGATTAAATATTCAAATCAAGCTATTTCGGATTCCGTTGCAGATATGTCCACAATTCGAGTTAGTATCGTACTGCCAAATGTATTACTCATCAGCCGGTTTGCGCTATGTCGATTCTGACCATTGTTAAATCCAGCGTAATTGCAATTTTGGATACTCATGCACGAATAATCAAATCAACGTATCTCCGTCATTGTGGCAAATATGTCGAGAATTCGATGTGACTTGTACCCCACATTTCTTGCCAAATGCAGCGCACACCAGCCTGTTTCCGTTATGTCCTCTCTGGTTTCAGTCAAATCCGGCATGATTGTAGTTACGCATATTCATACTTAAATGTTCAAATAAACCTATACAGCGCATATCTGCCAGTTTGCGCAATGTCAATTCTGGACCGTGTCAAATCCAGCGTATTTGCAGTTTTGCATACTCAGTCTAAAATATTGAAATCCACGTATCTCCGCCTCAAGAGCTCAAATGACGACCATTCGATGCGCATAATACTGCACATATGCTGCCAAATCAGCCGGTTTGTGCAAATTTACATATTGAGGCTTAAATATTCAAATGAAGGTATCTTCGTTCCTATTACAGATATGTCGACAATACTATGCAAGTTGTATTCCACATTTACTACTAAATACAGCGCGCATCATCCGGGATGCGACCTTTCAACTGCTGCACTGGTATTGGATATACGTCGAAAATACTATGCGCGGTAGCTCCACATTTGCTGCCAAATAGAGCGCACCTAAGTGGGCTGGCGCTAAGTTAACTCTGGACCGTGTGAAATCCAGCGAAATTGCAGTTCTGCATATTCAGGCTTAAATATTCAAATCTACGTATCTCTGTTTCTAATGCAGATATTACGATGAATTTATGTGTGTTATATTCCACATTGGCTCCCAAATTAAGCACACATCGGAGGGTTTGTGCTATGTCATCTCTGGTCTCCGACAAATCCAACGTAGTTTCAGCTTTGCATATTCAGGCTGAAATATTCTAATCAACGTATCTCCGCTTCTGTTGCAGATATGCCGACAACGTAAAGCGTGTTATACGCCAAAATTGTTGCCAAATACAGCACACATCAGCCGCTTTGGGCTATGTCGATTCTGGACCCTGTGAAGTGCAGCGTATTTGTAGTTTTGCATACTCAGGGATAAACGTTCAGATCAATGTGTCTCCGCCTCTATAACATATGTGCCGACATCTACTCCATATTTGCTGCCAAATACAGCGCACATTAGTGGGCTGGCGCTATGTCAACTCTGGCCCGTGTCAAACCCGCGTAATTGCAGTTTTGCAAATTCGTGCATAAATAATCAAATCAACGTATCTACGATTCTGTTACAGATATGCCGACAATTCGACTCAGGTTATACTTCACATTTGCCGCCAGTACAGTGCACATCATTCGATTTAAACTATGTCATCTCCGATCACCGACAAATCCAGCGTAATTGCAGTTTTTCATATACATTATTATATATTCAAATCCACGCATCTCCGCTACTGTTGGAAATGTGTCGCCAATACTTGCATTCCACATTTGTTGCAAATTAAACCAATATCATCCAATTAGCGCTATGTCCACTCTGGTCCGGTCAAACCCAACGCAACTGCAGTTTTGCATTATCACACCTAAATAATCAAATCAACGAATCTCCGTTTCGATTGCAGATATGTGGAAAATTCGATGCGCTTTATACTCCGTAGTTGCTATTAAATACAGCTCGCATCATCTGGTTTGCGCTATGTCAAATCCGGACCCCGTGAAATCAAGCGTAAATGCAGTAATGCATGATCAGGGTTCAATATTCAGATCGACGTGACTCAGTTTCTGTTGCAGATATGTCGACAGATCGGTGCGCGTTATATTCCACATCGACTGCCATACACTGGGCGCTTGATCTGGTTTCAGCCATGTTAAATACGGAACGAGTCAAATCCAGCGTATTTGTAGTTTTGCTCATTCAAGCCTAAATATTCAACTGAATGTATCTCCGTTTTCATAGTAAGTATGTTCACAATAGGATGCATGTTATACTCCACATTTGCTGCCAAATACAGCATACTCCAGCCGGTTTGCTCTATGTCAACTCTGGGCCGTGTCAAATACGGCGTCATTGCAAGTTTGCATATTCAGACTCAAATATTCAAATCCCCGTATTTCCATTGCTGTTGCAGACATGCCGAGTATTCGATGTGCCCGGTACTCCAGATTTCTTGCCCAATTCAGCGCACACTAGACAATTAGCGCTATGTCCGTGTAACGTAAATCACATCAGAGACCAGGACACACACACATACCGCGGGCAGGATGGTGTCCCGGTCGGCATACTTCGAACCCGATGGACCGACGAGAGAAACACATGGCGACCTTGGCGACAATGTATATTGGCGGAGTACCTGAGGATTCATTTATGGCCTAACGGTCCTTCCACCAAATGTTCCAGAAGCGTAGCAACGGTCACGTACGCCTACAGGGTAGTGGGGATAATGAGAGAACAGATGACCGATTGTAAAAAGATTGTAAGAGACTCACTCTCGTACGGTCACGGCTAGAGCTCGGAAGTGTCTTATAATTGTATAAACGAAGTAAAAATAAAGTTTTCTTCTTCTTACAAAATTTCTCTTTTATTTTACGTGACATCCGCACTGATCCCTGTCAAATCGAGCGTATCAGGTCTGTAAATATGAAACCGGAATTTGCCTATAGATGGCCCTATCTGATAGTGTAGTTATCACTACACTACGTCATTGATGCCAAAAGTCGTTGTTGACATCTCACGAACATTTTCGACTGAGAACAGTACAATGATTCTGGCAATGATTCTTTGGAAGAAATTGCACACTTCATCCTATAGGCATACCGGACGATACAAGGGCTGGTCGTCCCTCCTTCCGAAGCAATACCAGCCTCGCCGTGCGCCATATCCGAGGGTTGGCACCCTCCTTCGATCACGATGTAAATAGAAGTCGCAGTCTAGGTGCCATGACCCGCATCATCTCCCATCATACCCGTCACGGGACTCCGTCAGGGCCAGGCGCTACTTCGCGGGAGGCTATCATCCTCGCCTCGTCCATCACCTCACCGTGTGCATATACGCCGACGCAGCATCATACTAGCTTTTGCGATGGCGTGAACGATATTGAAATATGTAACCAAACCTAGTAACACTGTAAATTACTTCCCTACAGTACTTCAGCTTATTATATATTTTAGATAGTTCATAAGTACCTATACATGAGCACAAACTATAAAAATTTGTTGCGGCATATGAGCCAGAGGGAAATTCAAATCCTATTGTTATTTTGCCTCGGAGTATCAGGATCGTAAGGATACAAGTAAATACACTCGGAGCATAAAAATGTTGCCGCTACTTCGAACAAAGTCGATTTTGAATCTTCCGACTTCCGCCCCGACCAGTATAAGTAAACCGAGGCAACCCAAAGAGTAAAGTATCTTCGAATACCTACGAGTATCAACGAGCGATCTGCTGAATTTCGTGACGAACATTTATGGAATATTTTTACACATTGTATCTACGACTCAGGGCCCATAGGCTGTACCTTACCTTATTATTTTAAGTAAATTCGGCGATTACGACGACAATCGATAACCTCAAATAAGTCTGACGGTCAAAAGTCCCATATACCCTGTCCTCTACATATTTCATTATAAAAGACCTGAGTCAAATATTGATGTTGGGAAGTAATGGATTGTAGACTAAGGTACTGCAACTTATTCTATTATGGGAGCAGCTGCCACAAGCAGGTATCTAATCATTCCAAATAAAGACAAATTGTGTCGACTAAATATTTGTTATACAAATAGCATTGTCTTTTGGTAACGGGTGCTTTCCTCGATTATAATTCCACACAGTAGCCGGGCCCCCTAGGACCATAGGAGTTGAGATTACGCCCAACCATCGCACAAGGCACCCAATACCTTGCTCCCTGGATCAGCTTAGTCTGCAGGAGCTGTCGCTCGTATCAGGTCGAACGGGGCACATTCTAAGCCCTCCCGTCTCACCAGTACGGTTTCGGAGCAGGTGGGACGCTGCTCATCCGCCGAAGTCCATTCGGTGGAGTCTCCACCTTAAATCGGCCCTCTTGCCAGCATCTTGTCCATCAACCACTGCCACCACGAGTCCATACCCATTAATTGGCCGATCAGAGGGGTCGCTACTCCCTCCGGGCTGTAACTCGATCGCCCGTGGTACCAACCTTAGTCGTTGGTGGGACTATCGTATGGATGTACGACCACGTGACAGCCGGCCAGCGACCTGCTAACCGATCTCGGCAGTTCCAGATGGGACTCACGTAAGCGGGGGCCTCAAGGTACTTTTGTACCCGGGAACTTATCCCGGCGGTCCCATCCTTGGCATCAGGATCGTGGGTGCGCTACTGCCCAAGGCCACGTAGAGAGGATGTAATAGTAATTAAACGCCTTACACCTCCGACGACCTTCCCTGCGGAGTACATAGGGACTCACGTAAGCGGGACCCTTGTCCCGACGGTCCCCCTGGCTTCGGGAAAGTGGTTTTGCCAGCCCTCATAGGCTCACATAAGCGAGCCCTCCCTGCGGGAAATATTTGTTATACAATTATAAAATATGCTATGCAATCGTATCGTACAGTTTAACGTCATCATTCTTTCCTATAACCATTCAGTTATTATACGAAATGCCGCATATGATTTGAAAAAGTATATTTCATCCCAAATAGTATTGCAATTAAACCACTCAGAAGACCATCTTATTAATTATATTTTCCGGTATTACCTCTGTAGTTGTCGTGTGTGAAGAGGACGAAGGTCATGTGGACTAATAACGGAGTCTTTGTTGTTGTAAGCGTCAGATGTATTTGAGTTAAGGCTACCTATACTAGTCGCCGGGGGAGGGGGGTTAAAAGAATTCGTATTTGCCTACCTGACGACAATTGCTGGTTGCGGTGATATTGTTTTTACATTAATTGTAGCTCAGCGGTCTAGGTACTTCGAGGCGTCAACGACGTTATTTGCTTTGTCCTATGACACATGTACCGCTACACTTCTATTTCTATACAAATATAATGCTAAATACTGAAATATATCACAAGTATTTCATATTTGAAATAACAGTCAAATTAACGGAATTAATCTGTTTGACATCTATGCGGATCAAGTCGTGTACGAATATATGTACAGCCTGTAGTTTTAATATTCTAAGCACGTATTGTATGCCGGACACTTATCTTTAATAAATTTTGCAAATCTGTTTATAGTAAGTGATGAATCATTAGGCCAATGACAAATAAGGCGACCTTTAAAAGATTTAACGAAACTTGCTTCTGCTGAACTTGGCCTATGAAGGTCGAATAGCTTCTCGTTTGTTTTTCAATTAAAGACATACTTTATGGAATGTGTTTTACTGACATACCGATTCCAAGGATTTCCGGTGCTTCTTAAAAATATTACACTCTGTTGTATGAAATATAATTTGCCCTTATTATAACCATTAACATCTAATGTCTTTTCTGGAAGTTCGTATACTATGGCATCGGAATTATTTTTCATTTTACGCTGTGTTACTCGCAACTTTTCACAGATATATGTACCAACAGGAAGTAGATCTTTGGCACGTATTCGAGTATAGTTATTTCCTGCTGGTTTCCACACAGCTTCACAGAACAACGTCGCTTCCTCGTTCCTTTAAACAACAGTCATACATTAGTATTACATGAACGTACTTCTTGAAAAAACATTTCATTACTGGAAATCTAAAAGTTTATTATTGAATTCAATAAGATTCAGTTGCTTACCTGCTCCTCAAATATTTTTTGCTAATGTCCACTTCTCCTAAGTAGAATGCATCTATAATATGCAATGCAAGTACTTTTTGCTGATATATAAACTCCTTAGTTATTTCATATACAACCTCTGCGTTTACAAGAGTATTTGGTGGTAATTCCAATACTCTAGATATTGTTTGCGCATATCAGCTTGTTTTGTCTCAACAAGAGTAATATCCGCATAAAATGCTGCAATTTTACACAGGTCGAGTATTTGTTTTCCGGTCAAATCTTTGTTAGAAGCACGTAGATATTGAACAAATTGTTTCTCTCTTTTTAATTCATTATATGATACTAGTTGTAAAACGTCGTCATTTACACCACCTTTTAAAAGCAGACGATTAACATGCTTCAGATATTCAACAACAGCTTGTACCCCAGATCGTTTCTTCTTACATATTATGTAACGTTCTGAATTTCCTGGTCTAGAAGAGTTTGGTTTAAAAATACAAACTTCTTCAAAGCAGCGATACATTAAATAAACTAAACCAGCACTAAAGGGTGTAAAAAGGTTGAATAATTTTGTCACAAAATCACCACCCTCTCTTTCAACCATCAATGCTATTAAACATCGACAAAGATACAGTTGATTTGAAAGAATTTCTTGTACATTTTCTTGTCGTTCTACTGAGAATCCTCAATCAGACATCACAAAATGTACTCCTTTGCCATGGGTATGCTGCATTATAAGATTTGTAAATGCCTCTTCATTATCTGGGTCAAAGACATCACCACTTTCCTTTGGTCCGTGGTATGGATGAAATGTTTCACAAGGACCCGCATAAAAATCTTCTAATTTGAAATCATGTTCATTTTCTAAAGTAAGAGCAAATCCTTTAGCACGTCATTTCTTTCGCCATAGAACATGTTCCCTAAAACCTCCTGGTCCAGCACATACATCTGCAAAGTATAGCAGCCCATTCTCCCTCAAACCTTTTGGGTTAGTAAACATAAAGTTACATGCTCTATCTGTATTTGCAGTTTTAACAGTAGCACGATTTAAAAAAAATGCACCACGAATTGTTTCATGAGGATTACAACGTGTCCTTGCTCGACGCACATCAACGTCATCCAAATGGGCGAATACCGTTTTCGCATTGATAACAGTTTTCACTATATCTTCACAACAGAAATCAATTTCATCATCTGTGGTCAACTTTTCATATCACCATTTCATATCTTTTACAAACTTTATAACTTCCTCTGCAGGATTCCATTTAAGACCTGAATCTTCATGTCCAGGAACATGATGTCCAAAGACTCTGCGACCATGCTGTCTAGGTGCTTGAACTGACTCTAAACGACCTTGTTCATTATTTCCGAGGCCGTAACCGCCTTATATCCCATCATTCGCATCATACTTTTGCCGTTATCGAGGAGATTGTTTGACTCTTGTGTTATTACTTGTATTCTTCTATTGTCAACTACCTTTTCATCAATATCCTCCTCGTGAGATTCACTTGAACATCTACGAATTTTTTGTCGTTTACTATGACTATAAGTATCTCTTTCAAAGCTCTTCCTTTTTGTCCTAGTTTCCAATTCTTCTTGCATGGTATGTTGATGCATCAGTCGCATAACAATTCTGCTAGGAATATGATACATTTACACTGTACATGTGAATGTGTGTATAAGCGTCAGAGGATGTCCAGGCCTTAGGTGGGACAAAAGACAAGAGTCAGTGGTTAGAAGTATCTGGAAGAGTCTGTTGACAACAAGCGTGCGTGCGGGTAGGATTTCGAGGTCTTTAGAGTATAAGATATATGTATAATTGTTGTGTGCTAAATAAAGGGAATTATTTGTATTTCCGAGTCCATTCTATATCTTTACATGGTAGCAGAGCGTGGTTCATAGTTTTGCCAGTTATTTTAGTGCATGGTTTTCAATATTGCGAGTTAGATCGAGTGAGTGTTCAGTAAAGAAAGAAACGTTCAAAGGTTACAAAGAGGAAAAATACACTTCGAGCACGTAGGAACGATTGAGTAAGAGATAAGGAATCATTTAAAATGGAGTGATTGGAAATCGTGATACCAATTTTCGATGGATATTTACGGTATGTGGAAGCAAAGAATAACGACGTTTTTCAAGTATAGAGAATGCGAGATTGTCACAACTAAGGTGAAGACAGAAACAGACAGTGAAGACTGGGACAAAAATGATCCGATGGCAATAAATATAATTTATAGTGCCATCACAAACAGACAATTGGAATATATTAGAGAAGAAAAAACGGCGTATGAGATAGTAAAAAAGTTTGATGAAATGTACTTGAAGGAGTCGACGGTACTACAGGTCGTATGCAGAAGGAGATTGGAAAAGATAAAACTTGAGAACTACAGTGATTCAGCATCGTTCTTTAGCGATTTCGAAAAATTAATAAACGAATTAAAATGTGCTGGCGCACAAGTGAGTGGCAGGGAAAAACTAACTTACATGCTGAATACGTTACCCGAAGAATACAGCTACATAGAGGAAATAGTAGATGCACTGAAAGCCGAAAATGAAACGGTAGCGTATGTAAAAAATAAAATTGAAATAGCGGAGAAGAAAAATAAGTCCAATCGAGGAGAAATGCAAACCAACGCCTTTTCTGCAAAAAAGGAAGGATGCTTCAGATGTGGAAGAGTAGGACATTTTGCGAGAGAGTGTCAAAATGGCGACGAAGCGGGAAACAGTATCAGTTTTTGCCATCGGTCAACACTTGGTCGCAGCAGAGGAGGAGGAAACAAAGGAAATACGAGCAGGGGACATGGAAATTTCCATCGTCAGTCAACAACCGGCACGAGCGAGCATGGTAACTCAAGATCAAGCACATGGATAGCAACGGCGCACGCAGCACACAGCGGCGAGGCGAACGAGATAAGTAATTATGAAGTAATGTGGCCATTAGATAGCGGTTGCACAGATCACAAAATTAACAACGTAAATTATTTCGATAAATCTATTAACCTTAAAGAACCGGTAAATATATATTTAGGCGATAATTGATCGATAAAGGCAACAAAATTGGGGAATGTTATAAGATATTTTGAAGCAATTGGAAAGCAAAATGAAATAAATATGAATAATGTATTTTACGCGAAAGAAATGTCCGCAAACTTGATTAGTTTAGGCAAGTTAACAGATAATAGGAACACGGTTATTTCAATAGGAAATATTGCAAAAGTAATAGATGAGGAGAATAAGCTTACAGCGGTAGCGGTTAAAGAAAAGGGAACATATAGAATGAAAAGTATATTGAAAGGGAAGGAGCATCGATGATTATAGCAAAATAGCTAGAGTTTATTGTATAAAATCAAAGGGTGAGGTCTTTGATTGTTTCGTACAGTTTGTAAATGAAGCCGAGTATTTGACGGGCAAGAAGTTAAAAATATTGAGATGTGATAATGGAAAAGAGTATTTGAATAATCGAATTTATAAATTTGCTAGGGATAAAGGTATCAGAATTAATAATTGCCCAACCTACGTACATGAGTTAAACGGGACAGCGGAAAGGTATAATAGAACAGTTATGGACATGGCGCGTTGCTTGTTAGCGGAAGCGAAAGTACATAAAAGGTACTGACCGGAAATATTTTGTACAGCGGTATACTTGAAAAATAGAACACTGGCAAATACTATAGAGAGAAAGACACCTTTTGAAATATTCTTCGGGAGAAAACCAAGTGTTGAAAATCTACATCTATATGGAAGTAAAGTTTTTGTAAGAAGACCGGAACAAAAAAGAGTTTCTAAATGGGATAAGAAGGCAGATATGGGAATTTTGTTAGGATATAGTGAAGTAGGTTACAGAGTCTTATTAGGTGGGAAAATTACAATAGCGAGACATGTAGAGGTCATAGAAACAGACACAAAATGTATCGGTTTTGTGGAGAATTCATTCGATGAAGATAACGATGACATTGAGGATAATGATTTATTGGTAAACATGAATAAGGAAGAGTTAGAAAGTAGGGAAGATGAAAATGATAACAGTCTTGAAAGCTTAAACATCCCTGGAAGATCTACACGTAATAAGAGAACTCCAGTAAGATATCCAGAAAAAGAAAACATTAGTGAAATCCATGCAAATTATTGTAGTGTAGATATCCCTTGTACATTTGAGGAGGCGATTTGTTGTGAAGATAGTGAAGATTGGAAACAAGCTATGGATAAGGAAACAGAATGTCTTTATAAGAATAAAACTTGGAAATTGGTAGAAAGGGTAAAAGGCAAAGATGTATTAGATGTAAAATGGGTTTACACGAGAAAATCAGATGACAGGTATAAGGCTAGATTAGTGGTAAGAGGATTCCAACAAAGAAACGTAGCCGATGACATATACTCCCCAGTAGCGAATAATTAGACCTTTAAGATATTGCTATCATATTGTTGTCAAAATGGATTAATTATGGAGCAAATGAATGTAGAAACTGCTTTTTTAAATGGTGAAGTAACCTCGGAGGTATATGTAAATCAACCAAAGGGATATGCGGACGGAACGAATAGAGTTTGTAAACTATCGAAAGCGCTTTATGGGTTAAAAGAAAGTCGAAGGGAGTGGTATGAATGTCTTGATAAGTATGTGACGAGATTAGGTTTTAAGAAGAATAACATAGAGTTGTGCCTATATACACATGGAGAGGGAGAAAATGTTGTTTATTTGCTAATGTATGTAGACGATTTGCTAATTTGTAGTAAAAATAAAAGGAAGATACAAAGGGTAAAGAACTTATTAACTAATAGATTTGAAATGAAAGATTTAGATGAAGTCAAAGAATATCTTGGAATAAATATAGACTATGATTATTTCAAAAATGAAATAAGATTAAGCCAAAAGAAATACATTGAATCATTAGCAAACAAATGTAAGTTACAAAATAGCAAATTGTACTGTACACCTATGGAGACCAACTTAAGAATTGAAAAAGCTGAGATAAATAGAGACGATATTGGATACAAAAATTTAATTGGCGCATTGTTGTATATTAGTGAAAATACCAGACCCGATATAAATTATAGTGTGAATTATTTGAGTAGATTTCAAGATTGTTGTAATGAGACACACTTTAAATATGCTATGCAAATATTGAAATATTTGTACCGGACTAGAGATTTAAGATTAGATTATAAAAGGAACGAAAAATGTGAAACGATGGATTGTTATGTGGACGCTGATTAGGCAGGAGATCATTTAGAAAGGAAATCGACTTCTGAATATGTAATTAGATTGTATGGAAATGTAATTAGTTGGAAGTCTAAAAAACAAAGGTGTGTGACAAAAGACTCGACGTATGCAGAGTATGTAGCTCTATCGGAAGCGGTGAGTGAATTAATGTCCATTAGGGAAATTATGAAAATCTTCAATGTAAATCTAGACGATAACACTGTAAAAATTTATGAGGATAACTCTGGAGTGATAAGTATAGCAAAGCACGGAAATTTTACAAAAAATTCTAAACACATTGAAGTTCATTAGCACTACGTTCACGAGTGCTTAAAGGAGAATAAGATAAACATATTTAAAGTAATTACAGGCGAAAATACTGCGGATATTTTTACGAAGGCACAGCGTAGAGAGAAATTCGATAGGTTTAGGTCATGGATGAATGTAAACTAAGAGGAATGTAGATAAAGCAATAAGTGTTAAAGTTTCTGTTACGTAATTCGTCAAAGCATGTAAATACGATTAAGTGTACAGTATAAATGTAAGGAGGCGTGTTAAGAACATGATACATTTAAACTGTACATGTAAATGTGCGTGTAAGCGTCAGAGGACGTCCAGGCCTTAGTTGGGACAAAAGACAAGAGTCAGGCGTTAGAAGTATCTGGAGGAGCCGGTTGACAAAAAGCGTGCGTGCTAGTAGCATTTCGAGATCTTTAGAGTATAGGATATATGTATAAATGTTGTGTGCTAAATAAAGGGAATTATTTGTATTTCCGAAGCCATTCTATACCATTACAAATACACTAATGTACCAGAATATTATAATATTCAGTAACAACGATAGAATTAACCAGTTAGCAAGTATAAAAAAGACACATTTTACACTGTGACGAAATAATATCCAAGAAATCTGATATGACATACATGGAAAATACACGAATCAGACTGAGAAACCACTGCGCACATTCATAACTGACTTCGACATAGCCGTTCCCAACTACTCGCGGAGTGAGATTGACCGAAGCGGCCCAGAGGCAACGCCCACGTACCCCAAGCGGCTACTGCCCCGCCACCAATAGTAACCCGAAAGCACAGGATAATACTTGAATTCGTTGTTCCCTCAATTTTGAATTTATTTACCTCAACAATATATATTATGTACAAAAATTTATAATAATTTATAATACAGTTTATAATAACATGTAAATTATATTTATTATCTGACGAACGCAATGAGAGAAAGGTAAAGACCAGCGTAGTCAATGCGGCACTAACTCTACATCCGGTTGACCTCAATTTACCTACCTACGTACCTACACAGTGACGCCTACGCTTTAAAACTTTTGTCGAAATCTTAAAGTTTTAATGGTAAACTCTTCGTTCTTATAATATCTCACTGACAGGCATGCACCATTTATAGAAGACTCAACATAAATTTCGTAGTTGAGGATTATTGAAAGTATCTAATTTAATTCAGAAAGGCAATAATTTGTTTAACGAAATAAGCTATTTATTTATCATCCGGGTTTCTACCATGACATTTATGTTATAATAGCAATATGAAAATAAGGCAAGTTGAGTAAAGAAATACTCTTTCAAATCATTTTCGCCCATACTTCTTAAGTGGTTTATAAATGATTCGTGTATACCCTTCTTTCCTTCTGCCCCTACTCACGTGAAACTATAGCTAGCATTTAAACAAAATCAACTATGTTTCGCGTAAACGAGAGTCGTAACCGTTACCATCAGATAATCGACACCACTGTAAGGACATAGAAGGGGTTCGGAAATACAAATAATTCCCTTTATTTAGCACACAACAGTTATACATATATCTTATACTCTAAAGACCTCGAAATCCTACTCGCACGCACGCTTGTTGCCAACCAACTCTTCCAGATACTTGAAACGACTGACTCTTGTCTTTTGTCCCAACTAAGGCCTCGACGTCCTCTGACGCTTACACGCACATTCACATGTACAGTGTAAATGTATCATGTTCCTAACAGCCACGAACAGATCGATAACCTTATTTCTGTTAGGATCATCGGGGTGGTTCAATTAAGTATACACTGATTTAACAGGTATAAATTACAGTTCATTCAAACAACTTGCCTAGAGAAATATAAACTGCTAGAGCATAATTAGGAACGTGACGCTGGGCAAATGCCTCAGCGATCAACAGCTACAGGACGTCGATGACCTTATGACAAACCCCCCCAGACACGGTACGCTAGGATACCGACATTGCCTGGCGAAAATCGATCGTTTTTCGCGTTAGACCGAAGCCGTTCCCATCGCCGACATGGAGGCGGCAACCGTTGTTTCAGCCATCCTTTCCACGTGGATATTCCGTTTCGACGTACCTTTAAGGATAAGGACCGATCAAGGACGCCAGTTCCAATCAAACATATTTAACGAATTATGCCTCTTCCTGGGCATTAGGCATTTACGAACGACAGCCTATCACCCCGCGACCAACGGGATGGTAGAGCGCCTGCACCGTCAACTAAAAGCAGCAATCAAATGCCACGATACGAGCAACTGTGTCGAAATCTTGCCAACAGTTTTATTTGGCATACGAACAGTTATTACGGACGTGAAAACGACGACAGCCGAAATGGTTTATGGCACCGGCATACGATTGCCGGCAGAATTCTGTGTACCAACGAAGCAACAGGCCAAGTCGAAATACGGAAGCCGTCTAAAACTACGAATAGAAAAGATCAGGCCTCATCCGATTACGCGACACGGCGAAAAAGAAACCTCCGTGTTCCACTCGAAACATCGTCTTACGTATTTCTACGTCACGATGCCATCGGATACCCCTTACAACCACCCTACGGCGGACCGCATCAATTTATATCGAGAGCAAAAGGGACCATTGCGATTGAAGTTAGCAACAAGAACGTAATCGTACCCTTAGACCATCCGAAATGCGTGAATTTTTATTGCACGGTAACATTGAACACCATTACAGCGAAAATCGCGAAGTAATAATACCACCTGATGTTTGAGATGAGCAAAACGAAGACGACTCTGGAATTCATCACTCCAGGCGCGCGGGCAGAAAAGTTCGCTTCCCTGATCGTTCCCAGCCAGGCCGTCGATAAGCTAATGCGTAAGAACTACCAGCGACATAAATATAAGTCGCAGATGAAAGAACACCGCAACATTCCGTTTGGAATTTTGGGAAAATCCCGAAACATTGTAATCTAGATTCTACGGTAGCGGTAATTAAACAATTGTAGTCATCCAGTCCGATAGTAATTGTTCGAAACTTGTGATACCGAACATGGCCTCGAGGCGACAACCAGTCACCGAACGTAGCCGCGGTCAAGGGATGAACGTTTTGTCTAATAAAGGCATGGAGTAATTCTATAGCTGTCCTGAAATGAAGTAATCGTAGCGGCACGTGACAGTAAACATTCCAACGGTTTCTGTCCCGTGTCTCGCCACACGCAGACTCTATCCGTCGGATAAGATGATTGCCAGATGTCAACGCTTCTAAACAGTATATGTTTAGCTAGCCTGAGGACCCATTATAAACCTTAAGATTTAGTTAACTAAAGTCCTTAACAGTCCTAAACAGGCAAACAGTCTTTGCTCCAACTACGGGATGATAGGTGAAATCTATTTTTCCACGGACGACGCTTCCCGCTAGCAACGTTCTCTCAAGGGCAACTAGCATCCTTCTCTAACCATCAACATGGAAATTGTCCAATTTACAGTAACGTCACTTACAATCTCTTTCCGAGCGAAGTCATTTCTCCACGAATCCGATGTTCTGGTGCCCTTAGACACACCCATCATAGTTTTCCTCTGCAGCATCATCGTGCCGGAAAATCATTCTCTCGTGAGGTCACATTAGCCAGTTACAAAGAGCCTTAACACTCGGTGGATATTCTATGTTTTGACAAAGAGTTTCTTCAGTCCTACCTATATCGTATATCCAGTATATATCGTATATCCATCTACCTATATCCAGTCCTACCTATATCGTAGATAAGGAAGTAGGGTACAACTTGGAATCAGGATGAAAACGAATTCTGTTGTCCCGTTGACCGCGGCTTTGTTATTGATCCCAGGATCATTGTCATTAGCTTCTCGAGTACCTAATTACCACGACTACTTGTCAAATTATATAACAATCAAATTTACACTAGTAAATATCTGCTCTATTGCATAACTACAACGTCTAAACCAAATGAAGATTCGTTTCGCGCCTCTAACTCTAATCATAATGTGAACCCGATGTAAGTGAAAATACATGCACATACCATCGATTCTGCCTGACCAGCACTCTCACCCGGAACCGGAACTCGCAGTGCACCGTGACGAACAGCACATATATAAGCCTCCACTCTTAGCCAGACCGTCAGTCGTGCTCGCGCAACAGTAGAAGCAACATGGAGTTTTTTAGATCTCTACTACGCGTCGTTGGTTTGTTCGTGCCAAGTAAGGTAGATATCATTTCCGAACTACCACTGGAGGTTTCGCACTTGATACTTCGAAAATTGGATCCCTCGTCCCTGCAGAGCGCCGCGCTTGTCTCGCGCAAATGGTTCAACGTATGTAGATTCGACAAGTGTCTACGGCGGAAAGTGAGACGTCACATGCGACATACGAGGAAGCGGGTCAAGATGCAATTTCTCGGACCTGCAGCCGCTAAAGCTACCAACCAAGAATCAAGAAGTAGAGGACGTGGTGAGGGCACCCTAAGGCACGAAATATGTTTATCCGCTGCTCGTACGGCGGTCGTCGTTGGAAGATTACGCGGTCCTCCGAAAATTTCGGTGCGAGATCGCCCCATCGATGTTGGACCAGTAAAATGTATTAGACTCTAACTCGTGTAAGTACCGTAATTTGACTGCTTGCTTTTGCGAGAACTTGAAACGGTCTTGTCCGGATTCAGAACTGTAGCGTGAAGCTTGAAATAAAATGGTTTTACTGAGACGGAAATGTGTTTCAGTCACATTTATACTAATACCGCTAATACTATCTGTATCGTAATAGGCCCATTATTGAATATTAACTACAATGTATCACCGCTGCAATTGCAGATTTGTCGTCAATTAGGTGCGAGATATACTCCTCATTAGCTGCCAAATACAGCTCACATCAGCTGGCTCGTGCTATTATGTCATCTCTGGTCCTCGACATATCAAGCGTAATTGCAGTTTTACAAATTAAGGTTAACATATTCAAATGAATGTATCTCCGTTTCCACTGCACATATGGCGACAAAGCGATGCCCGTTACATTTCACATCCGATGTCATGTGCACCGCACATCTACTGGTTTGTACCATGTCAACTCCGGTCTCTGTCAAACCGAGCGAAATTGCTGCTTTGCTTATTCATGATTAATTATTCAAATCACCGTATCGCCGTTTGCATTGCAGATATGCCGACAATTCGATGCGCGATATACGCCACTTTTGCAGCCAAATACAAAGGACATTATCTGGTTTGAGTTATGTAACGTGTGGGCGCAGCCAAACTTAGCGTATTTGCAATTATGCATTTTCAGGCGAAATGTTCAAATACTACATATTCAAATGAACGTATCTTGGTTTCTATGTCGCCTATTCGATGCGCAGAATACTCCACATATGATGCCAAGTCAGCCGGTCTGTGCTATGTCAACTCTGGACCCTGTAAAATCCAGCGTAATTGTAGTTTTTTTTGTTAATGCTTAATATTGCATTCAAAGATTCGCCGCTTCTTTTGCACATATGTCGACAATTCCATACGCCTTGTACTCCGCATTTGCTGTAGCTACATTGCCCATCAGCTAGATTGTGCTGTGTCAACTCTGGTCCTTGCAAAATCCAGCCCAAATGCAATTTTGTATGCTCACGCTTAAATATTCAAATCAACGTGACTCCGATCCAATAGCACATATGTCGACAATACGATGCGCGTTATATTCCACATTGACTGCCATACGCAGAGCGCTTCATCTGGATTAAGCCGTGTTAAATCCGGACCGAGTCAAATCCAGCGTATTTGTAGTTTTGTATATTCAAGCCTTGTTATTCAAGTGAAAGTATCTCCGTATCCATTGTAGGTACGTCGACAATAGGATGTACGTAATACTGCACATTTGCTGCCAAATACAGCTCACATCAGCCCGTTTGCACACTGTCAAGACTGGACTCGGAGAAATCCATCGAAATTGCAGTTTTGGATATTAATGCTTACATATTCGAATCAAGGTATCTCCGCTTGTTTTCCAGAAACATTGGCCATGCGATGCGCGTTATATTCCACATCTGATGCCAAGTACAGTGCACATCATCCGGTTTACGCTATCTAAAATTTGGACCCAGCCAGATCCAGCGTAGTTGCAGTTTCGTATATTCAGGATTAAGTATTCAAACCGACGTATCTCCGATTCTATGGCACATATGGCTACAATTAGAGGCTCGTTATACTCCAAATTTGCTGCCAAGCACAGTGCATGTTATCCCGTTTGATGCATGTAAAATCGGGACCCAGCCGAACCCTGCGTATTTGCAGTTTTACATATTCAGTATTAAATATTCCAACCAACGAATCTCCGTTTCTATGGCACACTTACAGACAATTCGGTGCGCGTTATGTTTGACAACTGATGTCATATACAGCGCACATCAGTAGGTTAGCGTTTTGTTCAATCTTGTCCCTGTCAAATACACCATAATAGCAGTTTAGCATTTTCATGCTTGAATATCGAAAGCAACGTATCTTCGTTTCTATGGCAGATATGACGACAATTCGGTGAGCGTTATGTTCCTGATTTGCTGGTGAGCACAGAGCACATCTTCCGATTCTATCATCTCTTCTGTCTTACGTCTTCTCTGGTCACTGACAGATTCAGCGTAATTGCTGTTTTGCATATTCATGCCTAAATGTTCAAACCAACGTATCAGCGCTGCTATTGGATACATATCGCAAATGCGATGCGCGCTATACTCCACAATTACAGCCAAATACAGTACTTATTCGGTTTGCGCTACGTCGACTGTATTTTCGAGCTATCGCGGCGAGACGCGTTCGTTTGAATACGCGTCAATGGGAGTCGTTAATTCCCGTTACGATTGGAATAATCGACTCCACGGATAGTTCGATCCCCGTATTTCGCTTAGGATAATAGGTGTAGTCGTTGTGGTATAACACTGGGGGTCACAAAGTTATAAAAAATATATGTATTTCCAACGATTTATACAATCACACTGAGTAAGAACGCCATTGCTTAAGATACAGATAACGAAGAAATGGATTATTCTTAGATGAGAGTGTGAGCTATAGGAGCTCTAGGTCCGTGAGAGCCGTAGGAGCTGTCGGACTTCTGGATACTGTGAGAGAAATAGGAGGCTCTTAGAGATATAGGAACGGTGAGAGTTATAGGGATTGCAGGATCTTTAGTCACCGCGAGAGACGATGGAACTCTGAGAGATATAGGAACGGTAAGAGTTATAGGGATTGCAGGAACTCTAGTCACCGTGAGAGATGATGTACCTCTAAAGTTTATTCTGATGTGAGTACGAAGCTCGGTATTGGTGTGCCCTTTGAGCGAAGAACGCGGATTCGTTTATTACATTGTTAGTTAGGAAAGTGAGGGCAATGATCCGCGATGCCGATTGGTTATGACTAATGTTAGAAAGGAAGAGAGGAGGAAGAAGCCTCCTACCAACGTGGGTCCTAGGCGACATTGTTTATGGGAAATCTCAGATTTTCCGTTAGGTAGATGTTCGCTTTTTTCGTTAGGCCAATACCCGCCTTCTCCGTAATTCTTAAGAGGGCGTAATAAACCCAAGGACCTTTCTAAAAACCGACCGAAAACACTTCTAGAATTAGAAAGTCTTTTCGGGCAAACAGATTGACTTAGACCATATGTGCGAACAATGCAGTTGGGACTTCGGCTTTATGATGGGTCCTTGGGCCTATGGAGGATTCGAAGGATGGCACGTGGACCGTTGGATGCCAAGCCGCGCGGGATGGAGTGCAGATGTGTTGCGCGCCAGAACATCGACTCTGGTCTCTGTTATATGCAGTGTAATTGTTGTTTTGCAGATTCAGACTCAAATATTCAACTCCACGTATCTCCGTTGCTGTTGCTGATATGTCGACAATTCGATGTGCCTGGTACTCCACATTTCTTGCCAAATACATCGTTTGCCAGCCAGTTTGCGCTATATCCAGACTGGTCCCAGACAGATCAAGCATAAATATAAATCGGAGATTATAGAACACGGGAACCTTCCGTTTGGAATTTTGGGAAAATCCCGTAACATTGTAATCTAGATTCTACCATAGCTGTAATTAAACAATCGTAGTCATCTAGTCCGATTGTAATTGTTCGAAACTTGTGATACTGCACTTGGCCTCGAGGCGACAACCAGTCACCGAACGTAGCCGCGGTCAAGGGATGAACGTTTTGTCTAATAAAGGCATGGAGTAATTCTATAGCTGTCCTTAAATGAAATAATCGTAGCGGCACGTGACAGTAAACATTCCAACGGTTTCTGTCCCGTGACTCGCCACACGCAGACTCTATACGTCGGATACGATGATTGCCAGATGTCGACACGTTTCCACAGTACATGTTCTGCTATCCCGAGGACCCGCTATAAATCTTAAGATTTGTTTAACTAAAGTCCTTCAAACCGACAAACAGTCCTCGTTCCAACTACGAGAAAATAGGAGAAATCTATGTTTCTCACGAACGACGCTTCCTCTTCTCGAACTCTCTCTTGAGGGCGGCTAGCACCCTTTCCTAACCACCAACATGGAAATTGACCAATTAACAGTAACGCCAATTTCTCTCATTTTCTGAACGAAGACATTTCTCCACGAATCCGATGATTTTGTGACCATAGGCACACCCATCATAGTTTTCTTGGACAGCGTCGCCGTGATGGAGAGACGACACTCTCTAGTGCGATCTCATCAGCAATCGACCTGTCTTTCTTATACGTAGTAATTGCTCCTTGCTCTAACATGTAGTGCAACTTAGACGCTAACGTAGTGTAGAGTTCAGCATCCGTTGACCGCGAAAACGTTGCCGGAGCCGAGACCATTGTCATAGTGCCGTCATTTGTTATTTACACCCTCATCAAACCTAAGGACCCACCATAAACTTAGACTTTTTAAGTAATTCTAGATGGTCCCTTTCATCTTGCACGTCCAATTTCTTAAATGTTTTTGATTGATGTGTATTTCTTAGAAAAGTCCTTATGTTTATTGTGCGCTCTTAGAAACTACTGAAAAGCTGGTAGTTATATAATGGGAAAACCGGTAATTATATAATATTAAACCGGACATTTATCTGATGAAAATGTGTGGATTTTCCCATGAACAAGGTCACCCATGAGCCACGTTGGTAGGATGCTTACTCCTCCTATCTTCATTCATTAACGCTGATCATACCCAATGGGTATCGCGAATCCTTGTCCTCCCTTTTCATAACAAAAAGAGTGAACAACGAATCAGCTTCCCTTGGTCAAAAATTACCTACATACCGATCTTTCCTCTGTAAGTATGTAAGAGGGGAATTCGAGTTATATCTCGGTTCGAATACTCTCTACACCCATGACTTCTTCGAAAACCACCTATCTATGCATACTCAATCTAGGTTTTCAGATCAGTCAATATATCTACCCGGATTCACTCATATAAGACCAATCCATTTCTTCGTCACCTATATCTTAAACGGCGGAGTTACTAACTTGTGTTGTTGTACAAAGTTGTTGGAAATACATATTTCATAAATATTGAAATATGTATAATTTTTGTGCTGGACTAGGTCCAGTGCGTAGTGGAGATCTTTGTAACGGGATATCACTGTGTGGAGATATGTGTGTGCGCGGCGACTGAGAACCAGACGAATGTAAACAGTTCTATCGGTTAACAGTCTTCAAAAGGTCGAATATGAATAAAAGTGCTGAGACGCGCGCAAGTGTACATCGATAAATATTCTAGAAATCGTTTATAAAGTAAATATGTGTCTACGTTAATAGTAATGGCCAGCGTACAATATTTCGGCCATCAGGATGCACAATTCTCAACGTGGTAGCAAAAATCGTGGTTGACGAGATTTAAGGTTATGGGACCACGTGTAACCGGGCGTGAATGTATAAAAAAGGTTCATTTTGAAAGAATTGGAAATATGTTCTGAAGAGATAAAAAGGCTGTTGGCAGAGCAGATAAAAGAAATCTGTATAGTGAAGAGAACTATTTTTGAAAAAAGGGTGAAGATGAAAAGACGAATCACGATGCCAATGGACGATAAAACTAAAATGCAAGTATTCGATGTACGTGATTACAAAGCGTGGAAGAAAAGAATATTAATGTATTTAAAGTGTAAAAAATGTTATGAATTGGATACACGAGAGAAAATGGACACGGATGCGAAAGATAATTGGGATAAAAAGAATCAATGGGCGATGAACTACATCTATTGTAGTATAAGAAATGAGCAATTAGAATTTGTTGGTGATTAAGACACTGTTTACAAAATAATTACAAAATTTGATGAGATGTATATGAAGGAATCAACAGCATTGCAACTTTGTATAAGACGTGGACTCGACATGATGAGGTTGAAAGATTTTGAGGAATCAGGTTCATTTTTCACGGAATTTGAGAAGACGATAAATGAATTAAAGGGTGTTGGTGCAAACGTAAGTGAACGTGAAAAACTCGATTACATGCTGAAAACACTACCAGAATCATTGATTTATATTGATGACTTAATCGACTCATTGAAAGAAAGTGATTGAACTTGTGATTTTTTAAAACATAAAATTATAATGTGGGAAATAGGAACGTAGGGAGAGTAAAAGTGATAGGAAATGTCTTCAAAGTTGAGAAAAGAGAGAAATAAAGTGCCATGGCTGTGGAAAGTACGGCCACGTGATAAAAAATTGCACGAATACATGTAGAGGCGGAATCAATGGAGGAACGCAATGGCAAGGAGGTGCGAATCAGCCATAGCAGAATAGGGGTCGCGGCGGACGAGGTTCTGGCCAGAGAAGACGAGGATATGTTCAGCGTGGATTTGGTCAACGAGGACGGAGCAGAGGTTGGCAGCAACGCTACAATGGGGCAAGTCGACAAGACGCAAATTATTTAAACAGCCAGGACTACGACGACCAAGGAATTGACTCCTTCCTAACGCGAGTGCAGCGCGATTATAGTAAGGATACTATCACAGTATATACCAGCGATACGCGAAAAATAGATCGGATATTGGATAGTGAATGTTCAGATCACATTGTAAATGATGACTCGTATTTTATTGAGTACGAAAACTTAAAGAACCCGATAAATGTAAAACTAGGAGACGGTAGAACATTAAAAGGAACAAAAGTTGGAAAAATTTTAACTTACTTTGAAGTAAACAAAAGAAGGGTTAAAATTATAATGTCAAATGTATTTTATGTGGAAGAAATGGATAATAACTTGGTTAGCTATGCGAGAGTAACGAATAAAAATAAGATAGTCTCAGCAGGGAATACTTCAAAGATCTATAACAAATATAGAAAGTTGATAGGGATCGCATTCAAAGA
>NW_026109183.1:0-75458 GCF_024516045.1 Bombus affinis
TTATGTGAAACTATTGCTAAACCGTAAACATTTGTCAGAAGGCAATAGGATATAGACGTCCGGCTCCTCGGGCTGGTGCGAATATTTCAATGTCCGTATGTGCCAAACCGTTGGTTTGTGACACACCTTTACGCGTCTCTCGTTCGCTGCGCTCGCACGAAAGCTATAGCCTAACCTAAAACCAATCCATCTTCCGTTCATTATTCGATATGGTGGCGACATATTTCAAATTTGCGAACATGTCGGATCGGTTGTGAGGTTGGACTAGATTTTTTCGAGCGAGCGGAGCGAGCGAGCAACGATCACAATTTCCAACCTATACATACACCTTATATTGCCTTGCATATATGTCGTGTTATTACCTAATTTTGTCTGCCATTTCGGACATCACATTGCACTGTACTATGAGGAAATAGTACTATTTATGTGAAACTATTCATAAACTGTAAACATGTGTCGGTAGGCAATAGGATAAATACTTCCGGCTCCTCGGGCTGTTGCGAATATTTCAATGTCCGTATGTGCCAAACCGTTGGTTTATGACACAGCTATACGCGTCTCTCGCTCGCTGCGCTCGTTCGAAAACTATAGCCTAACCTAAAACCAATCCATCTTGCGTTCATTATTCGATATGAAGGCGACATATTTCAAATTTGCGAACGTGTCGGATCGGTTGTGGGGTTGCACTAGATTTTTACGAGCGAGCGGAGCGAGCGAGCAACGGTCACAATTTCCAAGCTATACATATACCATATATTGTCTTGCATATATTTCGTGCTTGTACCTAATTTTGTCAGCCATTTCGGACATCACGTTGCACTGTACTATGAGGAAACGGTACTACTTATGTGAAACTATTGGTAAACCGTAAACATTTGTCACAAGGCAATAGGATAAATACTTCCGGCTCCTCGGGATGGTGCGAATAGTTCAATGTCCGTATGTGCCAAACCGTTGGTTTGAGACACACATTTACGCGTCGCTCGCTCGAAAACTATAGCCTAACCTAAAACCAATCCATCTTCCGTTCATTATTCGATATGGTGGCGACATATTTCAAATTTGCGAACATGTCGGATCGGTTGTGAGGTTGGACTAGATTTTTTCGAGCGAGCAGAGCGAGCGAGCAACGATCACAATTTCCAACCTATACATACACCTTATATTGCCTTGCATATATGTCGTGTCATTACCTAATTTTGTCTGCCATTTCGGACATCACATTGCACTGTACTATGAGGAAACGGTACTAATTATGTGAAACTGTTGGTAAACCGTAAACATTTGTCAGAAGGCAATAGGATAAAGACTTTCGGCTCCTCGGGCTGGTGCGAATATTTCAATGTCCGTATGTGCCAAACCGTTGGTTTGTGACACACATTTACGCGTCTCTCGCTCGCTGCGCTCGCACGAAAGCTATAGCCTAACCTAAAACCAATCCATCTTCCGTTCATTATTCGATATGGTGGCGACATATTTCAAATTTGCGAACATGTCGGATCGGTTGTGAGGTTGGACTAGATTTTTTCGAGCGAGCGGAGCGAGCGAGCAACGATCACAATTTCCAACCTATACATACACCTTATATTGCCTTGCATATATGTCGTGTCATTACCTAATTTTGTCTGCCATTTCGGACATCACATTGCACTGTACTATGAGGAAATAGTACTATTTATGTGAAACTATTCATAAACTTTAAACATGTGTCGGTAGGCAATAGGATAAATACTTCCGGCTCCTCGGGCTGGTGCGAATAGTTCAATGTCCGTATGTGCCAAACCGTTGGTTTGAGACACACATTTACGCGTCGCTCGCTCGAAAACTATAGCCTAACCTAAAACCAATCCATCTTCCGTCATTCTTCGATATGATGGCGACATATTTCAAATTTGCGAACGTGTCGGATCGGTTGTGGGGTTGGACTAGATTTTTACGAGCGAGCGGAGCGAGCGAGCAACGGTCACAATTTCCAAGCTATACATATACCTTATATTGCCTTCCATATATTTCGTGTTATTACCTAATTTTGTCAGCCATTTCGGACATCACATTGCACTGTACTATGAGGAAATAGTACTATTTATGTGAAACTGTTCTTAAACTGTAAACATGTGTCGGTAGGCAATAGGATAAATACTTCCGGCTCCTCGGGCTGGTGCCAATATTTCAATGTCCGTATGTGCCAAACCGTTGGTTTATGACACACCTATACGCGTCACTCGCTTGCTGCGCTCGCTCGAAAACTATAGCCTAACCTAAAACCAATCCATCTTGCGTTCGTTATTCGATATGAAGGCGACATATTTCAAATTTGCGAACGTGTCGGATCGGTTGTGGGGTTGGACTAGATTTTTACGAGCGAGCGGAGCGCGCGAGCAACGGTCACAATTTCCAAGCTATACATATACCAAATATTGTCTTGCATATATTTCGTGCTTGTACCTAATTTTGTCAGCCATTTCGGACATCACGTTGCACTGTACTATGAGGAAACGGTACTAATTATGTGAAACTATTGCTAAACCGTAAACATTTGTCAGAAGGCAATAGGATATAGACTTCCGGCTCCTCGGGCTGGTGCGAATATTTCAATGTCCGTATGTGCCAAACCGTTGGTTTGTGACACACCTTTACGCGTCTCTCGTTCGCTGCGCTCGCACGAAAGCTATAGCCTAACCTAAAACCAATCCATCTTCCGTTCATTATTCGATATGGTGGCGACATATTTCAAATTTGCGAACATGTCGGATCGGTTGTGAGGTTGGACTAGATTTTTTCGAGCGAGCGGAGCGAGCGAGCAACGATCACAATTTCCAACCTATACATACACCTTATATTGCCTTGCATATATGTCGTGTTATTACCTAATTTTGTCTGCCATTTCGGACATCACATTGCACTGTACTATGAGGAAATAGTACTATTTATGTGAAACTATTCATAAACTGTAAACATGTGTCGGTAGGCAATAGGATAAATACTTCCGGCTCCTCGGGCTGGTGCGAATATTTCAATGTCCGTATGTGCCAAACCGTTGGTTTATGACACAGCTATACGCGTCTCTCGCTCGCTGCGCTCGCTCGAAAACTATAGCCTAACCTAAAACCAATCCATCTTGCGTTCATTATTCGATATGAAGGCGACATATTTCAAATTTGCGAACGTGTCGGATCGGTTGTGGGGTTGGACTAGATTTTTACGAGCGAGCGGAGCGAGCGAGCAACGGTCACAATTTCCAAGCTATACATATACCATATATTGTCTTGCATATATTTCGTGCTTGTACCTAATTTTGTCAGCCATTTCGGACATCACGTTGCACTGTACTATGAGGAAACGGTACTACTTATGTGAAACTATTGGTAAACCGTAAACATTTGTCACAAGGCAATAGGATAAATACTTCCGGCTCCTCGGGATGGTGCGAATAGTTCAATGTCCGTATGTGCCAAACCGTTGGTTTGAGACACACATTTACGCGTCGCTCGCTCGAAAACTATAGCCTAACCTAAAACCAATCCATCTTCCGTTCATTATTCGATATGGTGGCGACATATTTCAAATTTGCGAACATGTCGGATCGGTTGTGAGGTTGGACTAGATTTTTTCGAGCGAGCAGAGCGAGCGAGCAACGATCACAATTTCCAACCTATACATACACCTTATATTGCCTTGCATATATGTCGTGTTATTACCTAATTTTGTCTGCCATTTCGGACATCACATTGCACTGTACTATGAGGAAATAGTACTATTTATGTGAAACTATTCATAAACTGTAAACATGTGTCGGTAGGCAATAGGATAAATACTTCCGGCTCCTCGGGCTGGTGCGAATATTTCAATGTCCGTATGTGCCAAACCGTTGGTTTATGACACAGCTATACGCGTCTCTCGCTCGCTGCGCTCGCTCGAAAACTATAGCCTAACCTAAAACCAATCCATCTTGCGTTCATTATTCGATATGAAGGCGACATATTTCAAATTTGCGAACGTGTCGGATCGGTTGTGGGGTTGGACTAGATTTTTACGAGCGAGCGGAGCGAGCGAGCAACGGTCACAATTTCCAAGCTATACATATACCATATATTGTCTTGCATATATTTCGTGCTTGTACCTAATTTTGTCAGCCATTTCGGACATCACGTTGCACTGTACTATGAGGAAACGGTACTACTTATGTGAAACTATTGGTAAACCGTAAACATTTGTCACAAGGCAATAGGATAAATACTTCCGGCTCCTCGGGATGGTGCGAATAGTTCAATGTCCGTATGTGCCAAACCGTTGGTTTGAGACACACATTTACGCGTCGCTCGCTCGAAAACTATAGCCTAACCTAAAACCAATCCATCTTCCGTTCATTATTCGATATGGTGGCGACATATTTCAAATTTGCGAACATGTCGGATCGGTTGTGAGGTTGGACTAGATTTTTTCGAGCGAGCAGAGCGAGCGAGCAACGATCACAATTTCCAACCTATACATACACCTTATATTGCCTTGCATATATGTCGTGTTATTACCTAATTTTGTCTGCCATTTCGGACATCACATTGCACTGTACTATGAGGAAACGGTACTAATTATGTGAAACTGTTGGTAAACCGTAAACATTTGTCAGATGGCAATAGGATAAAGACTTTCGGCTCCTCGGGCTGGTGCGAATATTTCAATGTCCGTATGTGCCAAACCGTTGGTTTGTGACACACATTTACGCGTCTCTCGCTCGCTGCGCTCGCACGAAAGCTATAGCCTAACCTAAAACCAATCCATCTTCCGTTCATTATTCGATATGGTGGCGACATATTTCAAATTTGCGAACATGTCGGATCGGTTGTGAGGTTGGACTAGATTTTTTCGAGCGAGCGGAGCGAGCGAGCAACGATCACAATTTCCAACCTATACATACACCTTATATTGCCTTGCATATATGTCGTGTCATTACCTAATTTTGTCAGCCATTTCGGACATCACATTGCACTGTACTATGAGGAAATAGTACTATTTATGTGAAACTATTCATAAACTTTAAACATGTGTCGGTAGGCAATAGGATAAATACTTCCGGCTCCTCGGGCTGGTGCGAATAGTTCAATGTCCGTATGTGCCAAACCGTTGGTTTGAGACACACATTTACGCGTCGCTCGCTCGAAAACTATAGCCTAACCTAAAACCAATCCATCTTCCGTCATTCTTCGATATGATGGCGACATATTTCAAATTTGCGAACGTGTCGGATCGGTTGTGGGGTTGGACTAGATTTTTACGAGCGAGCGGAGCGAGCGAGCAACGGTCACAATTTCCAAGCTATACATATACCTTATATTGCCTTCCATATATTTCGTGTTATTACCTAATTTTGTCAGCCATTTCGGACAACACATTGCACTGTACTATGAGGAAGTAGTACTATTTATGTGAAACTATTCATAAACTGTAAACATGTGTCGGTAGGCAATAGGATAAATACTTCCGGCTCCTCGGGCTGGTGCGAATATTTCAATGTCCGTATGTGCCAAACCGTTGGTTTATGACACACCTATACGCGTCTCTCGCTCGCTGCGCTCGCTCGAAAACTGTAGCCTAACCTAAAACCAATCCATCTTGCGTTCATTATTCGATATGAAGGCGACATATTTCAAATTTGCGAACGTGTCGGATCGGTTGTGGGGTTGGACTAGATTTTTACGAGCGAGCGGAGCGAGCGAGCAACGGTCACAATTTCCAAGCTATACATATACCTTATATTGCCTTGCATATATTTCGTGTTAGTACCTAATTTTGTCAGCCATTTCGGACATCACATTGCACTGTACTATGTGGAAATAGTACTATTTATGTGAAACTATTCATAAACTGTAAACATGTGTCAGAAGGCAACAGGATAAAGACTTCCGGCTCCTCGGGCTGGTGCGAATATTTCAATGTCCGTATGTGCCAAACCGTTGGTTTGTGACACACCTTTACGCGTCTCTCGTTCGCTGCGCTCGCACGAACGCTATAGCCTAACCTAAAACCAATCCATCTTCCGTTCATTATTCGATATGGTGGCGACATATTTCAAATTTGCGAACATGTCGGATCGGTTGTGAGGTTGGACTAGATTTTTTCGAGCGAGCGGAGCGAGCGAGCAACGATCACAATTTCCAACCTATACATACACCTTATATTGCCTTCCATATATTTCGTGTTATTACCTAATTTTGTCAACCATTTCGGACATCACATTGCACTGTACTATGAGGAAATAGTACTATTTATGTGAAACTATTCATAAACTGTAAACATGTGTCGGTAGGCAATAGGATAAATACTTCCGGCTCCTCGGGCTGGTGCGAATATTTCAATGTCCGTATGTGCCAAACCGTTGGTTTATGACACAGCTATACGCGTCTCTCGCTCGCTGCGCTCGCTCGAAAACTATAACCTAACCTAAAACCAATCCATCTTGCGTTCATTATTCGATATGAAGGCGACATATTTCAAATTTGCGAACGTGTCGGATCGGTTGTGGGGTTGGACTAGATTTTTACGAGCGAGCGGAGCGAGCGAGCAACGGTCACAATTTCCAAGCTATACATATACCATATATTGTCTTGCATATCTTTCGTGCTTGTACCTAATTTTGTCAGCCATTTCGGACATCACGTTGCACTGTACTATGAGGAAACGGTACTACTTATGTGAAACTATTGGTAAACCGTAAACATTTGTCCCAAGGCAATAGGATAAATACTTCCGGCTCCTCGGGATGGTGCGAATAGTTCAATGTCCGTATGTGCCAAACCGTTGGTTTGAGACACACATTTACGCGTCGCTCGCTCGAAAACTATAGCCTAACCTAAAACCAATCCATCTTCCGTTCATTATTCGATATGGTGGCGACATATTTCAAATTTGCGAACATGTCGGATCGGTTGTGAGGTTGGACTAGATTTTTTCGAGCGAGCGGAGCGTGCCAGCAACGATCACAATTTCCGACCTATACATACACCTTATATTGCCTTGCATATATGTCGTGTTATTACCTAATTTTGTCTGCCATTTCGGACATCACATTGCACTGTACTAGGAGGAAACGGTACTAATTATGTGAAACTGTTGGTAAACCGTAAACATTTGTCAGAAGGCAATAGGATAAAGACTTTCGGCTCCTCGGGCTGGTGCGAATATTTCAATGTCCGTATGTGCCAAACCGTTGGTTTGTGACACACATTTACGCGTCTCTCGCTCGCTGCGCTCGCACGAAAGCTATAGCCTAACCTAAAACCAATCCACCTTCCGTTCATTATTCGATATGGTGGCGACATATTTCAAATTTGCAAACATGTCGGATCGGTTGTGAGGTTGGACTAGATTTTTTCGAGCGAGCGGAGCGAGCGAGCAACGATCACAATTTCCAACCTATACATACACCTTATATTGCCTTGCATATATGTCGTGTCATTACCTAATTTTGTCTGCCATTTCGGACATCACATTGCACTGTACTATGAGGAAATAGTACTATTTATGTGAAACTATTCATAAACTTTAAACATGTGTCGGTAGGCAATAGGATAAATACTTCCGGCTCCTCGGGCTGGTGCGAATAGTTCAATGTCCGTATGTGCCAAACCGTTGGTTTGAGACACACATTTACGCGTCGCTCGCTCGAAAACTATAGCCTAACCTAAAACCAATCCATCTTCCGTCATTCTTCGATATGATGGCGACATATTTCAAATTTGCGAACGTGTCGGATCGGTTGTGGGGTTGGATTAGATTTTTACGAGCGAGCGGAGCGAGCGAGCAACGGTCACAATTTCCAAGCTATACATATACCTTATATTGCCTTCCATATATTTCGTGTTATTACCTAATTTTGTCAGCCATTTCGGACATCACATTGCACTGTACTATGAGGAAATAGTACTATTTATGTGAAACTGTTCTTAAACTGTAAACATGTGTCGGTAGGCAATAGGATAAATACTTCCGGCTCCTCGGGCTGGTGCGAATATTTCAATGTCCGTATGTGCCAAACCGTTGGTTTATGACACACCTATACGCGTCACTCGCTTGCTGCGCTCGCTCGAAAACTATAGCCTAACCTAAAACCAATCCATCTTGCGTTCGTTATTCGATATGAAGGCGACATATTTCAAATTTGCGAACGTGTCGGATCGGTTGTGGGGTTGGACTAGATTTTTACGAGCGAGCGGAGCGCGCGAGCAACGGTCACAATTTCCAAGCTATACATATACCAAATATTGTCTTGCATATATTTCGTGCTTGTACCTAATTTTGTCAGCCATTTCGGACATCACGTTGCACTGTACTATGAGGAAACGGTACTAATTATGTGAAACTATTGCTAAACCGTAAACATTTGTCAGAAGGCAATAGGATATAGACTTCCGGCTCCTCGGGCTGGTGCGAATATTTCAATGTCCGTATGTGCCAAACCGTTGGTTTGTGACACACCTTTACGCGTCTCTCGTTCGCTGCGCTCGCACGAAAGCTATAGCCTAACCTAAAACCAATCCATCTTGCGTTCATTATTCGATATGAAGGCGCCATATTTCAAATTTGCGAACGTGTCGGATCGGTTGTGGGGTTGGACTAGATTTTTACGAGCGAGCGGAGCGAGCGAGCAACGGTCACAATTTCCAAGCTATACATATACCATATATTGTCTTGCATATATTTCGTGCTTGTACCTAATTTTGTCAGCCATTTCGGACATCACGTTGCACTGTACTATGAGGAAACGGTACTAATTATGTGAAACTGTTGGTAAACCGTAAACATTTGTCACAAGGCAATAGGATAAATACTTCCGGCTCCTCGGGATGGTGCGAATAGTTCAATGTCCGTATGTGCCAAACCATTGGTTTGAGACACACATTTACGCGTCGCTCGCTCGAAAACTATAGCCTAACCTAAAACCAATCCATCTTCCGTTCATTATTCGATATGGTGGCGACATATTTCAAATTTGCGAACATGTCGGATCGGTTGTGAGGTTGGACTAGATTTTTTCGAGCGAGCGGAGCGAGCGAGCAACGATCACAATTTCCAACCTATACATACACCTTATATTGCCTTGCATATATGTCGTGTTATTACCTAATTTTGTCTGCCATTTCGGACATCACATTGCACTGTACTATGAGGAAACGGTACTAATTATGTGAAACTGTTGGTAAACCGTAAACATTTGTCAGAAGGCAATAGGATAAAGACTTTCGGCTCCTCGGGCTGGTGCGAATATTTCAATGTCCGTATGTGCTAAACCGTTGGTTTGTGACACACATTTACGCGTCTCTCGCTCGCTGCGCTCGCACGAAAGCTATAGCCTAACCTAAAACCAATCCATCTTGCGTTCGTTATTCGATATGAAGGCGACATATTTCAAATTTGCGAACGTGTCGGATCGGTTGTGGGGTTGGACTAGATTTTTACGAGCGAGCGGAGCGCGCGAGCAACGGTCACAATTTCCAAGCTATACATATACCAAATATTGTCTTGCATATATTTCGTGCTTGTACCTAATTTTGTCAGCCATTTCGGACATCACGTTGCACTGTACTATGAGGAAACGGTACTAATTATGTGAAACTATTGCTAAACCGTAAACATTTGTCAGAAGGCAATAGGATATAGACTTCCGGCTCCTCGGGCTGGTGCGAATATTTCAATGTCCGTATGTGCCAAACCGTTGGTTTGTGACACACCTTTACGCGTCTCTCGTTCGCTGCGCTCGCACGAAAGCTATAGCCTAACCTAAAACCAATCCATCTTCCGTTCATTATTCGATATGGTGGCGACATATTTCAAATTTGCGAACATGTCGGATCGGTTGTGAGGTTGGACTAGATTTTTTCGAGCGAGCGGAGCGAGCGAGCAACGATCACAATTTCCAACCTATACATACACCTTATATTGCCTTGCATATATGTCGTGTTATTACCTAATTTTGTCTGCCATTTCGGACATCACATTGCACTGTACTATGAGGAAATAGTACTATTTATGTGAAACTATTCATAAACTGTAAACATGTGTCGGTAGGCAATAGGATAAATACTTCCGGCTCCTCGGGCTGGTGCGAATATTTCAATGTCCGTATGTGCCAAACCGTTGGTTTATGACACAGCTATACGCGTCTCTCGCTCGCTGCGCTCGCTCGAAAACTATAGCCTAACCTAAAACCAATCCATCTTGCGTTCATTATTCGATATGAAGGCGCCATATTTCAAATTTGCGAACGTGTCGGATCGGTTGTGGGGTTGGACTAGATTTTTACGAGCGAGCGGAGCGAGCGAGCAACGGTCACAATTTCCAAGCTATACATATACCATATATTGTCTTGCATATATTTCGTGCTTGTACCTAATTTTGTCAGCCATTTCGGACATCACGTTGCACTGTACTATGAGGAAACGGTACTAATTATGTGAAACTGTTGGTAAACCGTAAACATTTGTCACAAGGCAATAGGATAAATACTTCCGGCTCCTCGGGATGGTGCGAATAGTTCAATGTCCGTATGTGCCAAACCATTGGTTTGAGACACACATTTACGCGTCGCTCGCTCGAAAACTATAGCCTAACCTAAAACCAATCCATCTTCCGTTCATTATTCGATATGGTGGCGACATATTTCAAATTTGCGAACATGTCGGATCGGTTGTGAGGTTGGACTAGATTTTTTCGAGCGAGCGGAGCGAGCGAGCAACGGTCACAATTTCCAAGCTATACATATACCTTATATTGCCTTCCATATATTTCGTGTTATTACCTAATTTTGTCAGCCATTTTGGACATCACGTTGCACTGTACTATGAGGAAACGGTACTAATTATGTGAAACTATTGGTAAACCGTAAGCATTTGTCAGAAGTCAATAGGATAAATACTTCCGGCTCCTCGGGCTGGTGCGAATAGTTGAATGTCCGTATGTGCCAAACCGTTGGTTTGAGACACACATTTACGCGTCGCTCGCTCGCTGCGCTCGCTCGAAAACTATAGCCTAACCTAAAACCAATCCATCTTCCGTCATTCTTCGATATGATGGCGACATATTTCAAATTTGCGAACGTGTCGGATCGGTTGTGGGGTTGGACTAGATTTTTACGAGCGAGCGGAGCGAGCGAGCAACGGTCACAATTTCCAAGCTATACATATACCTTATATTGCCTTCCATATATTTCGTGTTATTACCTAATTTTGTCAGCCATTTCGGACATCACATTGCACTGTACTATGTGGAAATAGTACTATTTATGTGAAACTATTCATAAACTGTAAACATGTGTCGGTAGGCAATAGGATAAATACTTCCGGCTCCTCGGGCTGGTGCGAATAGTTCAATGTCCGTATGTGCCAAACCGTTGGTATGAGACACACATTTACGAGTCGCTCGCTCGCTGCGCTCGCTCGAAAACTATAGCCTAACCTAAAACCAATCCATCTTCCGTCATTCTTCGATATGATGGCGACATATTTCAAATTTGCGAACGTGTCGGATCGGTTGTGGGGTTGGACTAGATTTTTACGAGCGAGCGGAGCGAGCGAGCAACGGTCACAATTTCCAAGCTATACATATACCTTATATTGCCTTCCATATATTTCGTGTTATTACCTAATTTTGTCAGCCATTTCGGACATCACATTGCACTGTACTATGAGGAAATAGTACTATTTATGTGAAACTATTCATAAACTGTAAACATGTGTCGGTAGGCAATAGGATAAATACTTCCGGCTCCTCGGGCTGGTGCGAATATTTCAATGTCCGTATGTGCCAAACCGTTGGTTTATGACACACCTATACGCGTCTCTCGCTTGCAGCGCTCGCTCGAACACTGTAGCCTAACCTAAAACCAATCCATCTTGCGTTCGTTATTCGATATGAAGGCGACATATTTCAAATTTGCGAACGTGTCGGATCGGTTGTGGGGTTGGACTAGATTTTTACGAGCGTGCGAAGCGCGCGAGCAACGGTCACAATTTCCAAGCTATACATATACCAAATATTGTCTTGCATATATTTCGTGCTTGTACCTAATTTTGTCAGCCATTTCGGACATCACGTTGCACTGTACTATGAGGAAATAGTACTATTTATGTGAAACTATTCATAAACTGTAAACATGTGTCGGTAGGCAATAGGATAAATACTTCCGGCTCCTCGGGCTGGTGCGAATATTTCAATGTCCGTATGTGCCAAACCGTTGGTTTATGACACACCTATACGCGTCTCTCGCTCGCTGCGCTCGCTCGAAAACTATAGCCTAACCTAAAACCAATCCATCTTGCGTTCATTATTCGATATGGTGGCGACATATTTCAAATTTGCGAACATGTCGGATCGGTTGTGAGGTTGGACTAGATTTTTTCGAGCGAGCGGAGCGAGCGAGCAACGATCACAATTTCCAACCTATACATACACCTTATATTGCCTTGCATATATGTCGTGTTATTACCTAATTTTGTCTGCCATTTCGGACATCACATTGCACTGTACTATGAGGAAACGGTACTAATTATGTGAAACTGTTGGTAAACCGTAAACATTTGTCTGAAGGCAATAGGATAAAGACTTTCGGCTCCTCGGGCTGGTGCGAATATTTCAATGTCCGTATGTGCCAAACTGTTGGTTTGTGACACACATTTACGCGTCTCTCGCTCGCTGCGCTCGCACGAAAGCTATAGCCTAACCTAAAACCAATCCATCTTCCGTTCATTATTCGATATGGTGGCGACATATTTCAAATTTGGGAACGTGTCGGATCGGTTGTGAGGTTGCACGAGATTTTTACGAGCGAGCGGAGCGAGCGAGCAACGGTCACAATTTCCAAGCTATACATATACCTTATATTGCCTTGCATATATTTCGTGTTAGTACCTAATTTTGTCAGCCATTTCGGACATCACATTGCACTGTACTATGTGGAAATAGTACTACTTATGTGAAACTATTCATAAACTGTAAACATGTGTCGGTAGGCAATAGGATAAATACTTCCGGCTCCTCGGGCTGGTGCGAATATTTCAATGTCCGTATGTGCCAAACCGTTGGTTTGAGACACACATTTACGTGTCGCTCGCTCGCTGCGCTCGCTCGAAAACTATAGCCTAACCTAAAACCAATCCATCTTCCGTCATTCTTCGATATGATGGCGACATATTTCAAATTTGCGAACGTGTCGGATCGGTTGTGGGGTTGGACTAGATTCTTACGAGCGAGCGGAGCGAGCGAGCAACGGTCACAATTTCCAAGCTATACATATACCATATATTGTCTTGCATATATTTCGTGCTTGTACCTAATTTTGTCAGCCATTTCGGACATAACGTTGCACTGTACTATGAGAAAACGGTACTAATTATGTGAATCTATTGTTAAACCGTAAACATTTGTCAGAAGGCAATAGGATAAAGACTTCCGGCTCCTCGGGCTGGTGCGAATAGTTCAATGTCCGTATGTGCCAAACCGTTGGTTTGAGACACACATTTACGCGTCGCTCGCTCGCTGCGCTCGCTCGAAAACTATAGCCTAACCTAAAACCAATCCATCTTCCGTCATTCTTCGATATGATGGCGACATATTTCAAATTTGCGAACGTGTCGGATCGGTTGTGGGGTTGGACTAGATTTTTACGAGCGAGCGGAGCGAGCGAGCAACGGTCACAATTTCGAAGCTATACATATACCATATATTGTCTTGCATATATTTCGTGTTTGTACCTAATTTTGTCAGCCATTTCGGACATAACGTTGCACTGTACTATGAGGAAATAGTACTATTTATGTGAAACTATTCATAAACTGTAAACATGTGTCGGTAGGCAATAGGATAAAGACTTCCGGCTCCTCGGGCTGGTGCGAATATTTCAATGTCCGTATGTGCCAAACCGTTGGTTTGTGACACACCTTTACGCGTCTCTCGTTCGCTGCGCTCGCACGAAAGCTATAGCCTAACCTAAAACCAATCCATCTTCCGTTCATTATTCGATATGGTGGCGACATATTTCAAATTTGCGAACATGTCGGATCGGTTGTGAGGTTGGACTAGATTTTTTCGAGCGAGCGGAGCGAGCGAGCAACGATCACAATTTCCAACCTATACATACACCTTATATTGCCTTGCATATATGTCGTGTTATTACCTAATTTTGTCTGCCATTTCGGACATCACATTGCTCTGTACTATGAGGAAACGGTACTAATTATGTGAAACTGTTGGTAAACCGTAAACTTTTGTCAGAAGGCAATAGGATGAAGACTTCCGGCCCCTCGGGCTGGTGCGAATATTTCAATATCCGTATGTGCCAAACCGTTGGTTTGTGACACACATTTACGCGTCTCTCGCTCGCTGCGCTCGCACGAAAGCTATAGCCTAACCTAAAACCAATCCATCTTCCGTTCATTATTCGATATGGTGGCAACATATTTCAAATTTGGGAACGTGTCGGATCGGTTGTGAGGTTGGACGAGATTTTTACGAGCGAGCGGAGCGAGCGAGCAACGGTCACAATTTCCAAGCTATACATATACCTTATATTGCCTTGCATATATTTCGTGTTAGTACCTAATTTTGTCAGCCATTTCGGACATCACATTGCACTGTACTATGTGGAAATAGTACTATTTATGTGAAACTATTCATAAACTGTAAACATGTGTCGGTAGGCAATAGGATAAATACTTCCGGCTCCTCGGGCTGAATATTTCAATGTCCGTATGTGCCAAACCGTTGGTTTATGACACACCTATACGCGTCTCTCGCTCGCTGCGCTCGCTCGAAAACTATAGCCTAACCTAAAACCAATCCATCTTGCGTTCATTATTCGATATGGTGGCGACATATTTCAAATTTGCGAACATGTCGGATCGGTTGTGAGGTTGGACTAGATTTTTTCGAGCGAGCGGAGCGAGCGAGCAACGGTCACAATTTCCAAGCTATACATATACCTTATATTGCCTTGCATATATTTCGTGTTAGTACCTAATTTTGTCAGCCATTTCGGACATCACATTGCACTGTACTATGTGGAAATAGTACTATTTATGTGAAACTATTCATAAACTGTAAACATGTGTCGGTAGGCAATAGTGTAAATACTTCCGGCTCCTCGGGCTGGTGCGAATAGTTCAATGTCCGTATGTGCCAAACCGTTGGTTTGAGACACACATTTACGCGTCGCTCGCTCGCTGCGCTCGCTCGAAAACTATAGCCTAACCTAAAACCAATCCATCTTCCGTCATTCTTCGATATGATGGCGACATATTTCAAATTTGCGAACGTGTCGGATCGTGTTGTGGGGTTGGACTAGATTTTTACGAGCGAGCGGAGCGAGCGAGCAAACGGTCACAATTTCCAAGCTATACATATACCATATATTGTCTTGCATATATTTCGTGCTTGTACCTAATTTTGTCAGCCATTTCGGACATAACGTTTGCACGTGGTACTATGAGGAAATAGTACTATTTATGTGAAACTATTCATAAACTGTAAACATGTGTCGGTAGGCAATAGGATAAAGACTTCCGGCTCCTCGGGCTGGTGCGAATATTTCAATGTCCGTATGTGCCAAACCGTTGGTTTGTGACACACCTTTACGCGTCTCTCGTTCGCTGCGCTCGCACGAAAGCTATAGCCTAACCTAAAACCAATCCATCTTCCGTTCATTATTCGATATGGTGGCGACATATTTCAAATTTGCGAACATGTCGGATCGGTTGTGAGGTTGGACTAGATTTTTTCGAGCGAGCGGAGCGAGCGAGCAACGATCACAATTTCCAACCTATACATACACCTTATATTGCCTTGCATATATGTCGTGTTATTACCTAATTTTGTCTGCCATTTCGGACATCACATTGCTCTGTACTATGAGGAAACGGTACTAATTATGTGAAACTGTTGGTAAACCGTAAACATTTGTCAGAAGGCAATAGGATGAAGACTTCCGGCCCCTCGGGCTGGTGCGAATATTTCAATATCCGTATGTGCCAAACCGTTGGTTTGTGACACACATTTACGCGTCTCTCGCTCGCTGCGCTCGCACGAAAGCTATAGCCTAACCTAAAACCAATCCATCTTCCGTTCATTATTCGATATGGTGGCAACATATTTCAAATTTGGGAACGTGTCGGATCGGTTGTGAGGTTGGACGAGATTTTTACGAGCGAGCGGAGCGAGCGAGCAACGGTCACAATTTCCAAGCTATACATATACCTTATATTGCCTTGCATATATTTCGTGTTAGTACCTAATTTTGTCAGCCATTTCGGACATCACATTGCACTGTACTATGTGGAAATAGTACTATTTATGTGAAACTATTCATAAACTGTAAACATGTGTCGGTAGGCAATAGGATAAATACTTCCGGCTCCTCGGGCTGGTGCGAATATTTCAATGTCCGTATGTGCCAAACCGTTGGTTTATGACACACCTATACGCGTCTCTCGCTCGCTGCGCTCGCTCGAAAACTATAGCCTAACCTAAAACCAATCCATCTTGCGTTCATTATTCGATATGGTGGCGACATATTTCAAATTTGCGAACATGTCGGATCGGTTGTGAGGTTGGACTAGATTTTTTCGAGCGAGCGGAGCGAGCGAGCAACGGTCACAATTTCCAAGCTATACATATACCTTATATTGCCTTGCATATATTTCGTGTTAGTACCTAATTTTGTCAGCCATTTCGGACATCACATTGCACTGTACTATGTGGAAATAGTACTATTTATGTGAAACTATTCATAAACTGTAAACATGTGTCGGTAGGCAATAGTGTAAATACTTCCGGCTCCTCGGGCTGGTGCGAATAGTTCAATGTCCGTATGTGCCAAACCGTTGGTTTGAGACACACATTTACGCGTCGCTCGCTCGCTGCGCTCGCTCGAAAACTATAGCCTAACCTAAAACCAATCCATCTTCCGTCATTCTTCGATATGATGGCGACATATTTCAAATTTGCGAACGTGTCGGATCGGTTGTGGGGTTGGACTAGATTTTTACGAGCGAGCGGAGCGAGCGAGCAACGGTCACAATTTCCAAGCTATACATATACCATATATTGTCTTGCATATATTTCGTGCTTGTACCTAATTTTGTCAGCCATTTCGGACATAACGTTGCACTGTACTATGAGGAAATAGTACTATTTATGTGAAACTATTCATAAACTGTAAACATGTGTCGGTAGGCAATAGGATAAAGACTTCCGGCTCCTCGGGCTGGTGCGAATATTTCAATGTCCGTATGTGCCAAACCGTTGGTTTGTGACACACCTTTACGCGTCTCTCGTTCGCTGCGCTCGCACGAAAGCTATAGCCTAACCTAAAACCAATCCATCTTCCGTTCATTATTCGATATGGTGGCGACATATTTCAAATTTGCGAACATGTCGGATCGGTTGTGAGGTTGGACTAGATTTTTTCGAGCGAGCGGAGCGAGCGAGCAACGATCACAATTTCCAACCTATACATACACCTTATATTGCCTTGCATATATGTCGTGTTATTACCTAATTTTGTCTGCCATTTCGGACATCACATTGCTCTGTACTATGAGGAAACGGTACTAATTATGTGAAACTGTTGGTAAACCGTAAACATTTGTCAGAAGGCAATAGGATGAAGACTTCCGGCCCCTCGGGCTGGTGCGAATATTTCAATATCCGTATGTGCCAAACCGTTGGTTTGTGACACACATTTACGCGTCTCTCGCTCGCTGCGCTCGCACGAAAGCTATAGCCTAACCTAAAACCAATCCATCTTCCGTTCATTATTCGATATGGTGGCAACATATTTCAAATTTGGGAACGTGTCGGATCGGTTGTGAGGTTGGACGAGATTTTTACGAGCGAGCGGAGCGAGCGAGCAACGGTCACAATTTCCAAGCTATACATATACCTTATATTGCCTTGCATATATTTCGTGTTAGTACCTAATTTTGTCAGCCATTTCGGACATCACATTGCACTGTACTATGTGGAAATAGTACTATTTATGTGAAACTATTCATAAACTGTAAACATGTGTCGGTAGGCAATAGGATAAATACTTCCGGCTCCTCGGGCTGGTGCGAATATTTCAATGTCCGTATGTGCCAAACCGTTGGTTTATGACACACCTATACGCGTCTCTCGCTCGCTGCGCTCGCTCGAAAACTATAGCCTAACCTAAAACCAATCCATCTTGCGTTCATTATTCGATATGGTGGCGACATATTTCAAATTTGCGAACATGTCGGATCGGTTGTGAGGTTGGACTAGATTTTTTCGAGCGAGCGGAGCGAGCGAGCAACGGTCACAATTTCCAAGCTATACATATACCTTATATTGCCTTGCATATATTTCGTGTTAGTACCTAATTTTGTCAGCCATTTCGGACATCACATTGCACTGTACTATGTGGAAATAGTACTATTTATGTGAAACTATTCATAAACTGTAAACATGTGTCGGTAGGCAATAGTGTAAATACTTCCGGCTCCTCGGGCTGGTGCGAATAGTTCAATGTCCGTATGTGCCAAACCGTTGGTTTGAGACACACATTTACGCGTCGCTCGCTCGCTGCGCTCGCTCGAAAACTATAGCCTAACCTAAAACCAATCCATCTTCCGTCATTCTTCGATATGATGGCGACATATTTCAAATTTGCGAACGTGTCGGATCGGTTGTGGGGTTGGACTAGATTTTTACGAGCGAGCGGAGCGAGCGAGCAACGGTCACAATTTCCAAGCTATCCATATACCATATATTGTCTTGCATATATTTCGTGCTTGTACCTAATTTTGTCAGCCATTTCGGACATAACGTTGCACTGTACTATGAGGAAATAGTACTATTTATGTGAAACTATTCATAAACTGTAAACATGTGTCGGTAGGCAATAGGATAAAGACTTCCGGCTCCTCGGGCTGGTGCGAATATTTCAATGTCCGTATGTGCCAAACCGTTGGTTTGTGACACACCTTTACGCGTCTCTCGTTCGCTGCGCTCGCACGAAAGCTATAGCCTAACCTAAAACCAATCCATCTTCCGTTCATTATTCGATATGGTGGCGACATATTTCAAATTTGCGAACATGTCGGATCGGTTGTGAGGTTGGACTAGATTTTTTCGAGCGAGCGGAGCGAGCGAGCAACGATCACAATTTCCAACCTATACATACACCTTATATTGCCTTGCATATATGTCGTGTTATTACCTAATTTTGTCTGCCATTTCGGACATCACATTGCTCTGTACTATGAGGAAACGGTACTAATTATGTGAAACTGTTGGTAAACCGTAAACATTTGTCAGAAGGCAATAGGATGAAGACTTCCGGCCCCTCGGGCTGGTGCGAATATTTCAATATCCGTATGTGCCAAACCGTTGGTTTGTGACACACATTTACGCGTCTCTCGCTCGCTGCGCTCGCACGAAAGCTATAGCCTAACCTAAAACCAATCCATCTTCCGTTCATTATTCGATATGGTGGCAACATATTTCAAATTTGGGAACGTGTCGGATGGGTAGTGAGGTTGGACGAGATTTTTACGAGCGAGCGGAGCGAGCGAGCAACGGTCCACAATTTTCAAGCTATACATATACCTTATATTGCCTTCCATATATTTCGTGTTATTACCTAATTTTGTCAGCCATTTCGGACATCACATTGCACTGTACTATGAGGAAATAGTACTATTTATGTGAAACTATTCATAAACTGTAAACATGTGTCGGTAGGCAATAGGATAAATACTTCCGGCTCCTCGGGCTGGTGCGAATATTTCAATGTCCGTATGTGCCAAACCGTTGGTTTATGACACACCTATACGCGTCTCTCGCTCGCTGCGCTCGCTCGAAAACTATAGCCTAACCTAAAACCAATCCATCTTGCGTTCATTATTCGATATGGTGGCGACATATTTCAAATTTGCGAACATGTCGGATCGGTTGTGAGGTTGGACTAGATTTTTTCGAGCGAGCGGAGCGAGCGAGCAACGATCACAATTTCCAACCTATACATACACCTTATATTGCCTTGCATATATGTCGTGTTATTACCTAATTTTGTCTGCCATTTCGGACATCACATTGCACTGTACTATGTGGAATTAGTACTACTTATGTGAAACTATTCATAAACTGTAAACATGTGTCGGTAGGCAATAGGATAAATACTTCCGGCTCCTCGGGCTGGTGCGAATATTTCAATGTCCGTATGTGCCAAACCGTTGGTTTGAGACACACATTTACGCGTCGCTCGCTCGCTGCGCTCGCTCGAAAACTATAGCCTAACCTAAAACCAATCCATCTTCCGTCATTCTTCGATATGATGGCGACATATTTCAAATTTGCGAACGTGTCGGATCGGTTGTGGGGTTGGACTAGATTCTTACGAGCGAGCGGAGCGAGCGAGCAACGGTCACAATTTCCAAGCGATACATATACCATATATTGTCTTGCATATATTTCGTGCTTGTACCTAATTTTGTCAGCCATTTCGGACATAACGTTGCACTGTACTATGAGAAAACGGTACTAATTATGTGAATCTATTGTTAAACCGTAAACATTTGTCAGAAGGCAATAGGATAAAGACTTCCGGCTCCTCGAGCTGGTGCGAATATTTCAATGTCCGTATGTGCCAAACCGTTGGTTTGTGACACACCTTTACGCGTCTCTCGTTCGCTGCGCTCGCACGAAAGCTATAGCCTAACCTAAAACCAATCCATCTTCCGTTCATTATTCGATATGGTGGCGACATATTTCAAATATGCGAACATGTCGGATCGGTTGTGAGGTTGGACTAGATTTTTTCGAGCGAGCGGAGCGAGCGAGCAACGATCACAATTTCCAACCTATACATACACCTTATATTGCCTTGCATATATGTCGTATTATTACCTAATTTTGTCTGCCATTTCGGACATCACATTGCTCTGTACTATGAGGAAACGGTACTAATTATGTGAAACTGTTGGTAAACCGTAAACATTTGTCAGAAGGCAATAGGATGAAGACTTCCGGCCCCTCGGGCTGGTGCGAATATTTCAATATCCGTATGTGCCAAACCGTTGGTTTGTGACACACATTTACGCGTCTCTCGCTCGCTGCGCTCGCACGAAAGCTATAGCCTAACCTAAAACCAATCCATCTTCCGTTCATTATTCGATATGGTGGCAACATATTTCAAATTTGGGAACGTGTCGGATCGGTAGTGAGGTTGGACGAGATTTTTACGAGCGAGCGGAGCGAGCGAGCAACGGTCACAATTTCCAAGCTATACATATACCTTATATTGCCTTGCATATATTTCGTGTTAGTACCTAATTTTGTCAGCCATTTCGGACATCACATCGCACTGTACTATGTGGAAATAGTACTATTTATGTGAAACTATTCATAAACTGTAAACATGTGTCGGTAGGCAATAGTGTAAATACTTCCGGCTCCTCGGGCTGGTGCGAATAGTTCAATATCCGTATGTGCCAAACCGTTGGTTTGAGACACACATTTACGCGTCGCTCGCTCGCTGCGCTCGCTCGAAAACTATAGCCTAACCTAAAACCAATCCATCTTCCGTCATTCTTCGATATGATGGCGACATATTTCAAATTTGCGAACGTGTCGGATCGGTTGTGGGGTTGGACTAGATTTTTACGAGCGAGCGGAGCGAGCGAGCAACGGTCACAATTTCCAAGCTATACATATACCATATATTGTATTGCATATATTTCGTGCTTGTACCTAATTTTGTCAGCCATTTCGGACATAACGTTGCACTGTACTATGAGGAAATAGTACTATTTATGTGAAACTATTCATAAACTGTAAACATGTGTCGGTAGGCAATAGGATAAATACTTCCGGCTCCTCGTGCTGGTGCGAATATTTCAATGTCCGTATGTGCCAAACCGTTGGTTTATGACACACCTACACGCGTCTCTCGCTCGCTGCGCTCGCTCGAAAACTATAGCCTAACCTAAAACCAATCCATCTTGCGTTCCTTATTCGATATGAAAGCGACATATTTCAAATTTCCGAACGTGTCGGATCGGTTGTGGGGTTGGACTAGATTTTTACGAGCGAGCGGAGCGAGCGAGCAACGGTCACAATTTCCAAGCTATACATATACCTTATATTGACTTCCATATATTTCGTGTTATTACCTAATTTTGTCAGCCATTTCGGACATCACATTGCACTGTACTATGAGGAAATAGTACTATTTATGTGAAACTATTCATAAACTGTAAACATGTGTCGGTAGGCAATAGGATAAAGACTTCCGGCTCCTCGGGCTGGTGCGAATATATCAATGTCCGTATGTGCCAAACCGATGGTTTGTGACACACCTTTCGCGTCTCTCCTTCGCTGCGCTCGCACGAAAGATATAGCCTAACCTAAAACCAATCCATCTTCCGTTCATTATTCGACATGGTGGCGACATATTTCAAATTTGCGAGCGTGTGGGATCGGTTGTGAGGTTGGACTAGAATTTTATGAGCGAGCGGAGCGAGCGAGCAACGGTCACAATTTCCAAGCTATACATATACCTTATATTGCCTTCCATATATTTCGTGTTATTACCTAATTTTGTCTGCCATTTCGGACATCACATTGCACTGTACTATGTGGAAATAGTACTATTTATGTGAAACTATTCATAAACTGTAAACATGTGTCGGTAGGCAATAGGATAAATACTTCCGGCTCCTCGGGCTGGTGCGAATATTTCAATGTCCGTATGTGCCAAACCGTTGGTTTGAGACACACATTTACGCGTCGCTCGCTCGCTGCGCTCGCTCGAAAACTATAGCCTAACCTAAAACCAATCCATCTTCCGTCATTCTTCGATATGATGGCGACATATTTCAAATTTACGAACGTGTCCGATCGGTTGTGGGGTTGGACTAGATTTTTACGAGCGAGCGGAGCGAGCGAGCAACGGTCACAATTTCCAAGCTATACATATACCATATATTGTCTTGCATATATTTCGTGCTTGTACCTAATTTTGTCAGCCATTTCGGACATCACGTTGCACTGTACTATGAGGAAACGGTACTAATTATGTGAAACTATTGGTAAACCGTAAACATTTGTCAGAAGGCAATAGGATAAAGACTTCCGGCTCCTCGGGCTGGTGCGAATATTTCAATGTCCGTATGTGCCAAACCGTTGGCTTGTGACACACCTTTACGCGTCTCTCGTTCGCTGCGCTCGCACGAAAGCTATAGCCTAACCTAAAACCAATCCATCTTCCGTTCATTATTCGATATGGTGGCGACATATTTCAAATTTGCGAACGTGTCGGATCGGTTGTGGGGTTGGACTAGATTTTTACGAGCGAGCGGAGCGAGCGAGCAACGGTCACAATATCCAAGCTATACATATACCTTATATTGCCTTCCATATATTTCGTGTTATTACCTAATTTTGTCAGCCATTTCGGACATCACATTGCACTGTACTATGAGGAAATAGTACTATTTATGTGAAACTATTCATAAACTGTAAACATGTGTCGGTAGGCAATAGGATAAATACTTCCGGCTCCGCGGGCTGGTGCGAATATTTCAATGTCCGTATGTGCCAAACCGTTGGTTTATGACACACCTATACGCGTCTCTCGCTCGCTGCGCTCGCTCGAAAACTATAGCCTAACCTAAAACCAATCCATCTTGCGTTCATTATTCGATATGGTGGCGACATATTTCAAATTTGCGAACATGTCGGATCGGTTGTGAGGTTGGACTAGATTTTTTCGAGCGAGCGGAGCGAGCGAGCAACGATCACAATTTCCAACCTATACATACACCTTATATTGCCTTGCATATATGTCGTGTTATTACCTAATTTTGTCTGCCATTTCGGACATCACATTGCACTGTACTATGAGGAAACGATACTAATTATGTGAAACTGTTGGTAAACCGAAAACATTTGTCAGAAGGCAATAGGATACAGACTTTCGGCTCCTCGGGCTGGTGCGAATATTTCAATGTCCGTATGTGCCAAACCGTTGGTTTGTGACACGCATTTACGCGTCTCTCGCTCGCTGCGCTCGCACGAAAGCTATAGCCTAACCTAAAACCAATCCATCTTCCGTTCATTATTCGATATGGTGGCGACATATTTCAAATTTGGGAACGTGTCGGATCGGTTGTGAGTTTGGACGAGATTTTTACGAGCGAGCGGAGCGAGCGAGCAACGGTCACAATTTCCAAGCTATAAATATACCTTATATTGCCTTGCATATATTTCGTGTTAGTACCTAATTTTGTCAGCCATTTCGGACATCACATTGCACTGTACTATGAGGAAATAGTACTATTTATGTGAAACTATTCATAAACTGTAAACATGTGTCGGTAGGCAATAGGATAAATACTTCCGGCTCCTCGGGCTGGTGCGAATATTTCAATGTCCGTATGTGCCAAACCGTTGGTTTATGACACACCTATACGCGTCTCTCGCTCGCTGCGCTCGCTCGAAAACTATAGCCTAACCTAAAACCAATCCATCTTGCGTTCATTATTCGATATGAAGGCGACATATTTCAAATTTGCGAACGTGTCGGATCGGTTGTGGGGTTGGACTAGATTTTTACGAGCGAGTGGAGCGAGCGAGCAACGGTCACAATTTCCAAGCTATACATATACCAAATATTGTCTTGCATATATTTCGTGCTTGTACCTAATTTTGTCAGCCATTTCGGACATCACGTTGCACTGTACTATGAGGAAACGGTACTAATTATGTGAAACTATTGGTAAACCGTAAACATTTGTCAGAAGGCAATAGGATAAAGACTTCCGGCTCCTCGGGCTGGTGCGAATATATCAATGTCCGTATGTGCCAAACCGATGGTTTGTGACACACCTTTACGCGTCTCTCGTTCGCTGCGCTCGCACGAAAGATATAGCCTAACCTAAAACCAATCCATCTTCCGTTCATTATTCGATATGGTGGCGACATATTTCAAATTTGCGAACGTGTGGGATCGGTTGTGAGGTTGGACTAGATTTTTACGAGCGAGCGGAGCGAGCGAGCAACGGTCACAATTTCCAAGCTATACATATACCTTATATTGCCTTCCATATATTTCGTGTTATTACCTAATTTTGTCTGCCATTTCGGACATCACATTGCACTGTACTATGTGGAAATAGTACTATTTATGTGAAACTATTCATAAACTGTAAACATGTGTCGGTAGGCAATACGATAAATACTTCCGGCTCCTCGGGCTGGTGCGAATATTTCAATGTCCGTATGTGCCAAACCGTTGGTTTGTGACACACATTTACGCGTCTCTCGCTCGCTGCGCTCGCACGAAAGCTATAGCCTAACCTAAAACCAATCCATCTTCCGTTCGTTATTCGATATGGTGGCGACATATTTCAAATTTGCGAACATGTCGGATCGGTTGTGAGGAGGGACTAGATTTTTTCGTGCGAGCGGAGCGAGCGAGCAACGATCACAATTTCCAAGCTATACATATACCTTATATTGCCTTCCATATACTTCGGGTTATTACCTAATTTTGTCAGCCATTTCGGACATCACATTGCACTGTACTATGAGGAAATAGTACTATTTATGTGAAACTGTTCATAAACTGTAAACATGTGTCGGTAGGCAATAGGATAAATACTTCCGGCTCCTCGGGCTGGTGCGAATATTTCAATGTCCGTATGTGCCAAACCGTTGGTTTATGACACACCTATGCGCGTCTCTCGCTCGCTGCGCTCGCTCGAAAACTATAGCCTAACCTAAAACCAATCCATCTTGCGTTCATTATTCGATATGAAGGCGACATATTTCAAATTTGCGAACGTGTCGGATCGGTTGTGGGGTTGGACTAGATTTTTACGAGCGACCGGAGCGAGCGAGCAACGGTCACAATTTCCAAGCTATACATATACCATATATTGTCTTGCATATATTTCGTGCTTGTACCTAATTTTGTCAGCCATTTCGGACATCACATTGCACTGTACTATGAGGAAATAGTACTATTTATGTGAAACTATTCATAAACTGTAAACATGTGTCGGTAGGCAATAGGATAAATACTTCCGGCTCCTCGGGCTGGTGCGAATATTTCAATGTCCGTATGTGCCAAACCGTTGGTTTATGACACACCTATACGCGTCTCTCGCTCGCTGCGCTCGCTCGAAAACTATAGCCTAACCTAAAACCAATCCATCTTGCGTTCATTATTCGATATGATGGCGACATATTTCAAATTTGCGAACGTGTCGGATCGGTTGTGGGGTTGGACTAGATTTTTACGAGCGAGCGGAGCGAGCGAGCAACGGTCACAATTTCCAAGCTATACATATACCAAATATTGTCTTGCATATATTTCGTGCTTGTACCTAATTTTGTCAGCCATTTCGGACATCACGTTGCACTGTACTATGAGGAAATAGTACTATATATGAGAAACTATTCATAAACTGTAAACATGTGTCGGTAGGCAATAGGATAAATACTTCCGGCTCCTCGGGCTGGTGCGAATAGTTCAATGTCCGTATGTGCCAAACCGTTGGTTTGAGACACACATTTACGCGTCGCTCGCTCGCTGCGCCCGCTCGAAAACTATAGCCTAACCTAAAACCAATCCATCTTCCGTCATTCTTCGATATGATGGCGACATATTTCAAATTTGCGAACGTGTGGGATCGGTTGTGAGGTTGGACTAGATTTTTACGAGCGAGCGGAGCGAACGAGCAACGGTCACAATTTCCAAGCTATACATATACCTTATATTGCCTTCCATATATGTCGTGTTATTACCTAATTTTGTCAGCCATTTCGGACATCACATTGCACTGTACTATGAGGAAATAGTACTATTTATGTGAAACTGTTCATAAACTGTAAACATGTGTCGGTAGGCAATAGGATAAATACTTCCGGCTCCTCGGGCTGGTGCGAATATTTCAATGTCCGTATGTGGCAAACCGTTGGTTTATGACACACCTATACGCGTCTCTCGCTCGCTGCGCTCGCTCGAAAACTATAGCCTAACCTAAAACCAATCCCGCTTGCGTTCATTATTCGATATGAAGGCGACATATTTCAAATTTGCGAACGTGTCGGATCGGTTGTGGGGTTGGACTAGATTTTTACGAGCGAGCGGAACGAGCGAGCAACGGTCACAATTTCCAAGCTATACATATACCATATATTGTCTTGCATATATTTCGTGCTTGTACCTAATTTTGTCAGCCATTTCGGACATCACGTTGCACTGTACTATGAGGAAACGGTACTAATTATGTGAAACTATTGGTAAACCGTAAACATATGTCACAAGGCAATAGGATAAAGACTTCCGGCTCCTCGGGCTGGTGCGAATATATCAATGTCCGTATGTGCCAAACCGATGGTTTGTGACACAACATTACGCGTCTCTCGTTCGCTGCGCTCGCACGAAAGCTATAGCCTAACCTAAAACCAATCCATCTTCCGTTCATTATTCGATATGGTGGCGACATATTTCAAATTTGCGAACGTGTGGGATCAGTTGTGAGGTTGGTCTAGATTTTTACGAACGAGCGGAGCGAGCTAGCAACGGTCACAATTTCCAAGCTATACATATACCATATATTGTCTTGCATATATTTCGTGCTTGTACCTAATTTTGTCAGCCATTTCGGACATCACATTGCACTGTACTATGAGGAAATAGTACTATTTATGTGAAACTATTCATAAACTGTAAACATGTGTCGGTAGGCAATAGGATAAATACTTCCGGCTCCTCGGGCTGGTGCGAATATTTCAATGTCCGTATGTGCCAAACCGTTGGTTTATGACACACCTTTACGCGTCTCTCGCTCGCGGCGCTCGATCGAAAACTATAGCCTAACCTAAAACCAATCCCTCTTGCGTTCATTATTCGATATGATGGCGACATATTTCAAATTTGCGAACGTGTGGGATCGGTTGTGAGGTTGGACTAGATTTTTACGAGCGAGCGGATCGAGCGAGCAACGGTCACAATTTCCAAGCTATACATATACCTTATATTGCCTTCCATATATTTCGTGTTATTACCTAATTTTGTCAGCCATTTCGGACATCACATTGCACTGTACTATGAGGAAATGGTACTATTTATGTGAAACTATTCGTAAACTGTAAACATGTGTCGGTAGGCAATAGGATAAATACTTCCGGCTCCTCGGGCTGGTGCGAATATTTCAATGTCCGTATGTGCCAAACCGTTGGTTTATGACACACCTTTACGTGTCTCTCGCTCGCGGCGCTCGCTCGAAAACTATAGCCTAACCTAAAACCAATCCATCTTGCGTTCATTATTCGATATGATGGCGACATATTTCAAATTTGCGAACGTGTCGGATCGGTTGTGAGGTTGGACTAGATTTTTACGAGCGAGCGGAGCGAGCGAGCAACGGTCACAATTTCCAAGCAATACATATACCATATATTGTCTTGCATATATGTCGTGCTTGTACCTAATTTTGTCAGCCATTTCGGACATCACGTTGCACTGTACTATGAGGAAACGGTACTAATTATGTGAAACTATTGGTAAACCGTAAACATTTGTCAGAAGGCAATAGGATAAAGACTTCCGGCTACTCGGGCTGGTGCGAATATATCAATGTCCGTATGTGCCAAACCGATGGTTTGTGACACAACATTACGCGTCTCTCGTTCGCTGCGCTCGCACGAAAGCTATAGCCTAACCTAAAACCAATCCATCTTCCGTTCATTATTCGATATGGTGGCGACATATTTCAAATTTGCGAACGTGTGGGATCAGTTGTGAGGTTGGTCTAGATTTTTACGAACGAGCGGAGCGAGCTAGCAACGGTCACAATTTCCAAGCTATACATATACCATATATTGTCTTGCATATATTTCGTGCTTGTACCTAATTTTGTCAGCCATTTCGGACATCACATTGCACTGTACTATGAGGAAATAGTACTATTTATGTGAAACTATTCATAAACTGTAAACATGTGTCGGTAGGCAATAGGATAAATACTTCCGGCTCCTCGGGCTGGTGCGAATATTTCAATGTCCGTATGTGCCAAACCGTTGGTTTATGACACACCTATACGCGTCTCTCGCTCGCTGCGCTCGCTCGAAAACTATAGCCTAACCTAAAACCAATCCCGCTTGCGTTCATTATTCGATATGAAGGCGACATATTTCAAATTTGCGAACGTGTCGGATCGGTTGTGGGGTTGGACTAGATTTTTACGAGCGAGCGGAACGAGCGAGCAACGGTCACAATTTCCAAGCTATACATATACCATATATTGTCTTGCATATATTTCGTGCTTGTACCTAATTTTGTCAGCCATTTCGGACATCACGTTGCACTGTACTATGAGGAAACGGTACTAATTATGTGAAACTATTGGTAAACCGTAAACATATGTCACAAGGCAATAGGATAAAGACTTCCGGCTCCTCGGGCTGGTGCGAATATATCAATGTCCGTATGTGCCAAACCGATGGTTTGTGACACAACATTACGCGTCTCTCGTTCGCTGCGCTCGCACGAAAGCTATAGCCTAACCTAAAACCAATCCATCTTCCGTTCATTATTCGATATGGTGGCGACATATTTCAAATTTGCGAACGTGTGGGATCAGTTGTGAGGTTGGTCTAGATTTTTACGAACGAGCGGAGCGAGCTAGCAACGGTCACAATTTCCAAGCTATACATATACCATATATTGTCTTGCATATATTTCGTGCTTGTACCTAATTTTGTCAGCCATTTCGGACATCACATTGCACTGTACTATGAGGAAATAGTACTATTTATGTGAAACTATTCATAAACTGTAAACATGTGTCGGTAGGCAATAGGATAAATACTTCCGGCTCCTCGGGCTGGTGCGAATATTTCAATGTCCGTATGTGCCAAACCGTTGGTTTATGACACACCTTTACGCGTCTCTCGCTCGCGGCGCTCGATCGAAAACTATAGCCTAACCTAAAACCAATCCCTCTTGCGTTCATTATTCGATATGATGGCGACATATTTCAAATTTGCGAACGTGTGGGATCGGTTGTGAGGTTGGACTAGATTTTTACGAGCGAGCGGATCGAGCGAGCAACGGTCACAATTTCCAAGCTATACATATACCTTATATTGCCTTCCATATATTTCGTGTTATTACCTAATTTTGTCAGCCATTTCGGACATCACATTGCACTGTACTATGAGGAAATGGTACTATTTATGTGAAACTATTCGTAAACTGTAAACATGTGTCGGTAGGCAATAGGATAAATACTTCCGGCTCCTCGGGCTGGTGCGAATATTTCAATGTCCGTATGTGCCAAACCGTTGGTTTATGACACACCTTTACGTGTCTCTCGCTCGCGGCGCTCGCTCGAAAACTATAGCCTAACCTAAAACCAATCCATCTTGCGTTCATTATTCGATATGATGGCGACATATTTCAAATTTGCGAACGTGTCGGATCGGTTGTGAGGTTGGACTAGATTTTTACGAGCGAGCGGAGCGAGCGAGCAACGGTCACAATTTCCAAGCAATACATATACCATATATTGTCTTGCATATATGTCGTGCTTGTACCTAATTTTGTCAGCCATTTCGGACATCACGTTGCACTGTACTATGAGGAAACGGTACTAATTATGTGAAACTATTGGTAAACCGTAAACATTTGTCAGAAGGCAATAGGATAAAGACTTCCGGCTACTCGGGCTGGTGCGAATATATCAATGTCCGTATGTGCCAAACCGATGGTTTGTGACACAACATTACGCGTCTCTCGTTCGCTGCGCTCGCACGAAAGCTATAGCCTAACCTAAAACCAATCCATCTTCCGTTCATTATTCGATATGGTGGCGACATATTTCAAATTTGCGAACGTGTGGGATCAGTTGTGAGGTTGGTCTAGATTTTTACGAACGAGCGGAGCGAGCTAGCAACGGTCACAATTTCCAAGCTATACATATACCATATATTGTCTTGCATATATTTCGTGCTTGTACCTAATTTTGTCAGCCATTTCGGACATCACATTGCACTGTACTATGAGGAAATAGTACTATTTGTGTGAAACTATTCATAAACTGTAAACATGTGTCGGTAGGCAATAGGATAAATACTTCCGGCTCCTCGGGCTGGTGCGAATATTTCAATGTCCGTATGTGCCAAACCGTTGGTTTATGACACACCTTTACGCGTCTCTCGCTCGCGGCGCTCGCTCGAAAACTATAGCCTAACCTAAAACCAATCCATCTTGCGTTCATTATTCGATATGATGGCGACATATTTCAAATTTGCGAACGTGTGGGATCGGTTGTGAGGTTGGACTAGATTTTTACGAGCGAGCGGAGCGAGCGAGCAACGGTCACAATTTCCAAGCTATACATATACCTTATATTGCCTTCCATATATTTCGTGTTATTACCTAATTTTGTCAGCCATTTCGGACATCACATTGCACTGTACTATGAGGAAATAGTACTATTTATGTGAAACTATTCGTAAACTGTAAACATGTGTCGGTAGGCAATAGGATAAATACTTCCGGCTCCTCGGGCTGGTGCGAATATTTCAATGTCCGTATGTGCCAAACCGTTGGTTTATGACACACCTTTACGCGTCTCTCGTTCGCTGCGCTCGCACGAAAGCTATAGTATAACCTAAAACCAATCCATCTTCCGTTCATTATTCGATATGGTGGCGACATATTTCAAATTTGGGAACGTGTCGGATCGGTTGTGAGGTTGGACGAGATTTTTACGAGCGAGCGGAGCGAGCGAGCAACGGTCACAATTTCCAAGCTATACATATACCTTATATTGCCTTGCATATATTTCGTGTTAGTACCTAATTTTGTTAGCCATTTCGGACATCACATTGCACTGTACTATGAGGAAATAGTACTATTTATGTGAAACTATTCATAAACTGTAAACATGTGTCGGTAGGCAATAGGATAAATACTTCCGGCTCCTCGGGCTGGTGCGAATATTTCAATGTCCGTATGTGCCAAACCGGTGGTTTGTGACACACCTTTACGCGTCTCTCGTTCGCTGCGCTCGCACGAAAGCTATAGCCTAACCTAAAACCAATCCACCTTGCGTTCATTATTCGATATGATGGCGACATATTTCAAATTTGCGAACGTGTCGGATCGGTTGTGGGGTTGGACTAGATTTTCACGAGCGAGCGGAGCGAGCGAGCAACGGTCACAATTTCCAAGCTATACATATACCATATATTGTCTTGCATATATTTCGTGCTTGTACCTAAATTTGTCAGCCATTTCGGACATCACGTTGCACTGTACTATGAGGAAACGGTACTAATTATGTGAAACTATTGGTAAACCGTAAACATTTGTCAGAAGGCAATAGGATAAAGACTTCCGGCTCCTCGGGCTGGTGCGAATATATCAATGTCCGTATGTGCCAAACCGATGGTTTGTGACACACCTTTACGCGTATCTCGTTCGCTGCGCTCGCACGAAAGCTATAGCCTAACATAAAACCAATCCATCTTCCGTTCATTATTCGATATGGTGGCGACATATTTCAAATTTGCGAACGTGTGGGATCGGTTGTGAGGTTGGACTAGATTTTTACGAGCGAGCGGAGCGAGCGAGCAACGGTCACAATTTCCAAGCTATACATATACCTTATATTGCCTTCCATATATTTCGTGTTATTACCTAATTTTGTCAGCCATTTCGGACATCACATTGCACTGTACTATGAGGAAATAGTACTATTTATGTGAAACTATTCATAAACTGTAAACATGTGTCGGTAGGCAATAGGATAAATACTTCCGGCTCCTCGGGCTGGTGCGAATATTTCAATGTCCGTATGTGCCAAACCGATGGTTTGTGACACACCTTTACGCGTCTCTCGTTCGCTGCGCTCGCACGAAAGCTATAGCGTAACCTAAAACCAATCCACCTTGCGTTCATTATTCGATATGATGGCGACATATTTCAAGTTTGCGAACGTGTCGGATCGGTTGTGGGGTTGGACTAGATTTTCACGAGCGAGCGGAGCGAGCGAGCAACGGTCACAATTTCCAAGCTATACATATACCATATATTGTCTTGCATATATTTCGTGCTTGTACCTAAATTTGTCAGCCATTTCGGACATCACGTTGCACTGTACTATGAGGAAACGGTACTAATTATGTGAAACTATTGGTAAACCGTAAACAATTGTCAGAAGGCAATAAGATAAAGACTTCCGGCTCCTCGGGCTGGTGCGAATATATCAATGTCCGTATGTGCCAAACCGATGGTTTGTGACACACCTTTACGCGTCTCTCGTTCGCTGCGCTCGCACGAAAGCTATAGCCTAACATATAACCAATCCATCTTCCGTTCATTATTCGATATGGTGGCGACATATTTCAAATTTGCGAACGTGTGGGATCGGTTGTGAGGTTGGACTAGATTTTACGAGCGAGCGGAGCGAGCGAGCAACGGTCACAATTTCCAAGCTATACATATACCCTTATATTGCCTTCCATATATTTCGTGTTATTACCTAATTTTGTCAGCCATTTCGGACATCACATTGCACTGTACTATGAGGAAACGGTACTAATTATGTGAAACTATTGGTAAACCGTAAACATTTGTCAGAAGGCAATAGGATAAAGACTTCCGGCTCCTCGGGCTGGTGCGAATATATCAGTGTCCGTATGTGCCAAACCGTTGGTTTATGACACACCTTTACGCGTCTCTCGTTCGCTGCGCTCGCACGAAAGCTATAGTATAACCTAAAACCAATCCATCTTCCGTTCATTATTCGATATGGTGGCGACATATTTCAAATTTGGGAACGTGTCGGATCGGTTGTGAGGTTGGACGAGATTTTTACGAGCGAGCGGAGCGAGCGAGCAACGGTCACAATTTCCAAGCTATACATATACCTTATATTGCCTTGCATATATTTCGTGTTAGTACCTAATTTGTTAGCCATTTCGGACATCACATTGCACTGTACTATGAGGAAATAGTACTATTTATGTGAAACTATTCATAAACTGTAAACATGTGTCGGTAGGCAATAGGATAAATACTTCCGGCTCCTGCGGCTGGTGCGAATATTTCAAGTCCGTATGTGCCAAACCGGTGGTTTGTGACACACCTTTACGCGTCTCTCGTTTCGCTGCGCTCGCACGAAAGCTATAGCCTAACCTAAAACCAATCCACCGTGCGTTCATTATTCGATATGATGGCGACATATTTCAAATTTGCGAACGTGTCGGATCGGTTGTGGGGTTGGACTAGCTTTTCACGAGCGAGCGGAGCGAGCGAGGCAACGGTCACAATTTCCAAGCTATACATATACCATATATTGTCTTGCATATATTTCGTGCTTGTACCTAAATTTGTCAGCCATTTCGGACATCACGTTGCACTGTACTATGAGGAAACGGTACTAATTATGTGAAACTATTGGTAAACCGTAAACATTTGTCAGAAGGCAATAGGATAAAGACTTCCGGCTCCTCGGGCTGGTGCGAATATATCAATGTCCGTATGTGCCAAACCGATGGTTTGTGACACACCTTTACGCGTATCTCGTTCGCTGCGCTCGCACGAAAGCTATAGCCTAACATAAACCAATCCATCTTCCGTTCATTATTCGATATGGTGGCGACATATTTCAAATTTGCGAACGTGTGGGATCGGTTGTGAGGTTGGACTAGATTTTTACGAGCGAGCGGAGCGAGCGAGCAACGGTCACAATTTCCAAGCTATACATATACCTTATATTGCCTTCCATATTTCGTGTTATTACCTAATTTTGTCAGCCATTTCGGACATCACATTGCACTGTACTATGAGGAAACGGTACTAATTATGTGAAACTATTGGTAAACCGTAAACATTTGTCAGAGGCAATAGGATAAAGACTTCCGGCACCTCGGGCTGGTGCGAATATATCAGTGTCCGTATGTGCCAAACCGATGGTTTGTGACACACCTTTACGCGTCTCTCGTTCGCTGCGCTCGCACGAAAGCTATAGTATAACCTAAAACCAATCCATCTTCCGTTCATTATTCGATATGGTGGCGACATATTTCAAATTTGGGAACGTGTCGGATCGGTTGTGAGGTTGGACGAGATTTTTACGAGCGAGCGGAGCGAGCGAGCAACGGTCACAATTTCCAAGCTATACATATACCTTATATTGCCTTGCATATATTTCGTGTTAGTACCTAATTTTGTTAGCCATTTCGGACATCACATTGCACTGTACTATGAGGAAATAGTACTATTTATGTGAAACTATTCATAAACTGTAAACATGTGTCGGTAGGCAATAGGATAAATACTTCCGGCTCCTCGGGCTGGTGCGAATATATCAATGTCCGTATGTGCCAAACCGATGGTTTGTGACACACCTTTACGCGTCTCTCGTTCGCTGCGCTCGCACGAAAGCTATAGCCTAACATATAACCAATCCATCTTCCGTTCATTATTCGATATGGTGGCGACATATTTCAAATTTGCGAACGTGTGGGATCGGTTGTGAGGTTGGACTAGATTTTTACGAGCGAGCGGAGCGAGCGAGCAACGGTCACAATTTCCAAGCTATACATATACCTTATATTGTCTTCCATATATTTCGTGTTATTACCTAATTTTGTCAGCCATTTCGGACATCACATTGCACTGTACTATGAGGAAACGGTACTAATTATGTGAAACTATTGGTAAACCGTAAACATTTGTCAGAAGGCAATAGGATAAAGACTTCCGGCTCCTCGGGCTGGTGCGAATATATCAGTGTCCGTATGTGCCAAACCGATGGTTTGTGACACACGTTTACGCGTCTCTCGTTCGCTGCGCTCGCACGAAAGCTATAGCCTAACCTAAAACCAATCCATCTTCCGTTCATTATTCGATATGGTGGCGACATATTTCAAATTTGCGAACGTGTGGGATCGGTTGTGAGGTTGGACTAGATTTTTACGAGCGAGCGGAGCGAACGAGCAACGGTCACAATTTCCAAGCTATACATATATCTTATATTGCCTTCCATATATTTCGTGTTATTACCTAATTTTGTCAGCCATTTCGGACATCACATTGCACTGTACTATGAGGAAAGAGTACTATTTATGTGAAACTATTCATAAACTGTAAACATGTGTCGGTAGGCAATAGGATAAATACTTCCGGCACCTCGGGCTGTTGCGAATATTTCAATGTCCGTATGCGCCAAACCGTTGGTTTATGACACACCTTTACGCGTCTCTCGCTCGCGGCGCTCGCTCGAAAACTATAGCCTAACCTAAAACCAATCCATCTTGCGTTCATTATTCGATATGATGGCGACATATTTCAAATGTGCGAACGTGTCGGATCGGTTGTGAGATTGGACTAGATTTTTTCGAGCGAGCGGAGCGAGCGAGCAACGGTCACAATTTCCAAGCTATACATATACCTTATATTGCCTTCCATATATTTCGTGTTATTACCTAATTTTGTCAGCCATTTCGGACATCACATTGCACTGTACTATGAGGAAATAGTACTATTTATGTGAAACTATTCATAAACTGTAAACATGTGTCGGTAGGCAATAGGATAAGTACTTCCGGCTCCTCGGGCTGGTGCGAATATTTCAATGTCCGTATGTGCCAAACCGTTGGTTTATGACACACCTATACGCGTCTCTCGCTCGCGGCGCTCGCTCGAAAACTATAGCCTAACCTAAAACCAATCCATCTTGCGTTCATTATTCGATATGATGGCGACATGTTTCAAATTTGCGAACGTGTCGGATCGGTTGTGGGGATGGACTTTATTTTTACGAGCGAGCGGAGCGAGCAAGCAACGGTCACAATTTCCAAGCTATACATATACCATATATTGTCTTGCATATATTTCGTGCTTGTACCTAAATTTGTCAGCCATTTCGGACATCACGTTGCACTGTACTATGAGGAAACGGTACTAATTATGTGAAACTATTGGTAAACCGTAAACATTTGTCAGAAGGCAATAGGATAAAGACTTCCGGCTCCTCGGGCTGGTGCGAATATATCAGTGTCCGTATGTGCCAAACCGATGGTTTGTGACACACCTTTACGCGTCTCTCGTTCGCTGCGCTCGCACGAAAGCTATAGCCTAACCTAAAACCAATCCATCTTGCGTTCATTATTCGATATGATGGCGACATGTTTCAAATTTGCGAACGTGTGGGATCGGTTGTGAGGTTGGACTAGATTTTTACGAGCGAGCGGAGCGAACGAGCAACGGTCACAATTTCCAAGCTATACATATACCTTATATTGCCTTCCATATATTTCGTGTTATTACCTAATTTTGTCAGCCATTTCGGACATCACATTGCACTGTACTATGAGGAAATAGTACTATTTATGTGAAACTATTCATAAACTGTAAACATGTGTCGGTAGGCAATAGGATAAATACTTCCGGCTCCTCGGGCTGGTGCGAATATTTCAATGTCCGTATGTGCCAAACCGATGGTTTGTGACACACCTTTACGCGTCTCTCGTTCGCTGCGCTCGCACGAAAGCTATAGCGTAACCTAAAACCAATCCACCTTGCGTTCATTATTCGATATGATGGCGACATATTTCAAGTTTGCGAACGTGTCGGATCGGTTGTGGGGTTGGACTAGATTTTTACGAGCGAGCGGAGCGAGCGAGCAACGGTCACAATTTCCAAGCTATACATATACCATATATTGTCTTGCATATATTTCGTGCTTGTACCTAATTTTGTCAGCCATTTCGGACATCACGTTGCACTGTACTATGAGGAAACGGTACTAATTATGTGAAACTATTGGTAAACCGTAAACAATTGTCAGAAGGCAATAAGATAAAGACTTCCGGCTCCTCGGGCTGGTGCGAATATATCAATGTCCGTATGTGCCAAACCGATGGTTTGTGACACACCTTTACGCGTCTCTCGTTCGCTGCGCTCGCACGAAAGCTATAGCCTAACATATAACCAATCCATCTTCCGTTCATTATTCGATATGGTGGCGACATATTTCAAATTTGCGAACGTGTGGGATCGGTTGTGAGGTTGGACTAGATTTTTACGAGCGAGCGGAGCGAGCGAGCAACGGTCACAATTTCCAAGCTATACATATACCTTATATTGCCTTCCATATATTTCGTGTTATTACCTAATTTTGTCAGCCATTTCGGACATCACATTGCACTGTACTATGAGGAAACGGTACTAATTATGTGAAACTATTGGTAAACCGTAAACATTTGTCAGAAGGCAATAGGATAAAGACTTCCGGCTCCTCGGGCTGGTGCGAATATATCAGTGTCCGTATGTGCCAAACCGATGGTTTGTGACACACGTTTACGCGTCTCTCGTTCGCTGCGCTCGCACGAAAGCTATAGCCTAACCTAAAACCAATCCATCTTCCGTTCATTATTCGATATGGTGGCGACATATTTCAAATTTGCGAACGTGTGGGATCGGTTGTGAGGTTGGACTAGATTTTTACGAGCGAGCGGAGCGAACGAGCAACGGTCACAATTTCCAAGCTATACATATATCTTATATTGCCTTCCATATATTTCGTGTTATTACCTAATTTTGTCAGCCATTTCGGACATCACATTGCACTGTACTATGAGGAAAGAGTACTATTTATGTGAAACTATTCATAAACTGTACACATGTGTCGGTAGGCAATAGGATAAATACTTCCGGCACCTCGGGCTGGTGCGAATATTTCAATGTCCGTATGCGCCAAACCGTTGGTTTATGACACACCTTTACGCGTCTCTCGCTCGCGGCGCTCGCTCGAAAACTATAGCCTAACCTAAAACCAATCCATCTTGCGTTCATTATTCGATATGATGGCGACATATTTCAAATTTGCGAACGTGTCGGATCGGTTGTGAGATTGGACTAGATTTTTTCGAGCGAGCGGAGCGAGCGAGCAACGGTCACAATTTCCAAGCTATACATATACCTTATATTGCCTTCCATATATTTCGTGTTATTACCTAATTTTGTCAGCCATTTCGGACATCACATTGCACTGTACTATGAGGAAATAGTACTATTTATGTGAAACTATTCATAAACTGTAAACATGTGTCGGTAGGCAATAGGATAAGTACTTCCGGCTCCTCGGGCTGGTGCGAATATTTCAATGTCCGTATGTGCCAAACCGTTGGTTTATGACACACCTATACGCGTCTCTCGCTCGCGGCGCTCGCTCGAAAACTATAGCCTAACCTAAAACCAATCCATCTTGCGTTCATTATTCGATATGATGGCGACATGTTTCAAATTTGCGAACGTGTCGGATCGGTTGTGGGGATGGACTTTATTTTTACGAGCGAGCGGAGCGAGCAAGCAACGGTCACAATTTCCAAGCTATACATATACCATATATTGTCTTGCATATATTTCGTGCTTGTACCTAATTTTGTCAGCCATTTCGGACATCACGTTGCACTGTACTATGAGGAAACGGTACTAATTATGTGAAACTATTGGTAAACCGTAAACATTTGTCAGAAGGCAATAGGATAAAGACTTCCGGCTCCTCGGGCTGGTGCGAATATTTCAATGTCCGTATGTGCCAAACCGTTGGTTTGTGACACACCTTTATGCGTCTCTCGTTCGCTGCGCTCGCACGAAAGCTATAGCCTAACCTAAAACCAATCCATCTTCCGTTCATTATTCGATATGGTGGCGACATATTTCAAATTTGCGAACGTGTCGGATCGGTTGTGAGGTTGGACTAGATTTTTTCGAGCGAGCGGAGCGAGCGAGCAACGATCACAATTTCCAACCTATACATACACCTTATATTGCCTTGCATATATGTCGTGTTATTACCTAATTTTGTCAGCCATTTCGGACATCACATTGCATTGTACTATGTGGAAATAGTACTATTTATGTGAAACTATTCATAAACTGTAAACATGTGTCGGTAGGCAATAGGATAAATACTTCTGGCTCCTCGGGCTGGTGCGAATATTTCAATGTACGTATGTGCCAAACCGTTGGTTTATGACACACCTATACGCGTCTCTCGCTCCCTGCGCTTGCTCGAAAACTATAGCCTAACCTAAAACCAATCCATCTTGCGTTCATTATTCGTTATGATGGCGACATATTTCAAATTTGCGAACGTGTCGGATCGGTTGTGGCGTTGGACTAGATTTTTACGAGCGAGCGGAGCGAGCGAGCAACGGTCACAATTTCCAAGCTATACATATACCTTATATTGCCTTCCATATATTTCGTGTTATTACCTAATTTTGTCAGCCATTTCGGACATCACGTTGCACTGTACTATGAGGAAACGGTACTAATTATGTGAAACTATTGGTAAATCGTAAACATTTGTCAGAAGGCAATAGGATAAAGACTTCCGGTTCCTCGGGCTGGTGCGAATATATCAATGTCCGTATGTGCCAAACCCATGGTTTGTGACACACCTTTACGCGTCTCTCGTTCGCTGCACTCGCACGAAAGCTATAGCCTAACCTAAAACCAATCCATCTTCCGTTCATTATTCGATATGGTGGCGACATATTTCAAATTTGCGAACGTGTGGGATCGGTTGTGAGGTTGGACTAGATTTTTACGAGCGAGCGGAGCGAGCGAGCAACGGTCACAATTTCCAAGCTATACATATACCTTATATTGCCTTCCATATATTTCGTGTTATTACGTAATTTTGTCAGCCATTTCGGACATCACATTGCACTATACTATGAGGAAATAGTACTATTTATGTGAAACTATTCATAAACCGTAAACATTTGTCAGAAGGCAATAGGATAAAGACTTCCGGCTCCTCGGGCTGGTGCGAATATATCAATGTCCGTATGTGCCAAACCGATGGTTTGTGACACACCTTTACGCGTCTCTCGTTCGCTGCGCTCGCACGAAAGCTATAGCCTAACATAAAACCAATCCATCTTCCGTTCATTATTCGATATGGTGGCGACATATTTCAAATTTGCGAACGTGTGGGATCGGTTGTGAGGTTGGACTTTATTTTTACGAGCGAGCGGAGCGAGCAAGCAACGGTCACAATTTCCAAGCTATACATATACCATATATTGTCTTGCATATATTTCGTGCTTGTACCTAAATTTGTCAGCCATTTCGGACATCACGTTGCACTGTACTATGAGGAAACGGTACTAATTATGTGAAACTATTGGTAAACCGTAAACATTTGTCAGAAGGCAATAGGATAAAGACTTCCGGCTCCTCGGGCTGGTGCGAATATATCAATGTCCGTATGTGCCAAACCGATGGTTTGTGACACACCTTTACGCGTATCTCGTTCGCTGCGCTCGCACGAAAGCTATAGCCTAACATAAAACCAATCCATCTTCCGTTCATTATTCGATATGGTGGCGACATATTTCAAATTTGCGAACGTGTGGGATCGGTTGTGAGGTTGGACTAGATTTTTACGAGCGAGCGGAGCGAGCGAGCAACGGTCACAATTTCCAAGCTATACATATACCTTATATTGCCTTCCATATATTTCGTGTTATTACCTAATTTTGTCAGCCATTTCGGACATCACATTGCACTGTACTATGAGGAAACGGTACTAATTATGTGAAACTATTGGTAAACCGTAAACATTTGTCAGAAGGCAATAGGATAAAGACTTCCGGCTCCTCGGGCTGGTGCGAATATATCAGTGTCCGTATGTGCCAAACCGATGGTTTGTGACACACCTTTACGCGTCTCTCGTTCGCTGCGCTCGCACGAAAGCTATAGCCTAACCTAAAACCAATCCATCTTGCGTTCATTATTCGATATGATGGCGACATGTTTCAAATTTGCGAACGTGTGGGATCGGTTGTGAGGTTGGACTAGATTTTTACGAGCGAGCGGAGCGAACGAGCAACGGTCACAATTTCCAAGCTATACATATACCTTATATTGCCTTCCATATATTTCGTGTTATTACCTAATTTTGTCAGCCATTTCGGACATCACATTGCACTGTACTATGAGGAAATAGTACTATTTATGTGAAACTATTCATAAACTGTAAACATGTGTCGGTAGGCAATAGGATAAATACTTCCGGCTCCTCGGGCTGGTGCGAATATTTCAATGTCCGTATGTGCCAAACCGATGGTTTGTGACACACCTTTACGCGTCTCTCGTTCGCTGCGCTCGCACGAAAGCTATAGCGTAACCTAAAACCAATCCACCTTGCGTTCATTATTCGATATGATGGCGACATATTTCAAGTTTGCGAACGTGTCGGATCGGTTGTGGGGTTGGACTAGATTTTTACGAGCGAGCGGAGCGAGCGAGCAACGGTCACAATTTCCAAGCTATACATATACCATATATTGTCTTGCATATATTTCGTGCTTGTACCTAATTTTGTCAGCCATTTCGGACATCACGTTGCACTGTACTATGAGGAAACGGTACTAATTATGTGAAACTATTGGTAAACCGTAAACAATTGTCAGAAGGCAATAAGATAAAGACTTCCGGCTCCTCGGGCTGGTGCGAATATATCAATGTCCGTATGTGCCAAACCGATGGTTTGTGACACACCTTTACGCGTCTCTCGTTCGCTGCGCTCGCACGAAAGCTATAGCCTAACATATAACCAATCCATCTTCCGTTCATTATTCGATATGGTGGCGACATATTTCAAATTTGCGAACGTGTGGGATCGGTTGTGAGGTTGGACTAGATTTTTACGAGCGAGCGGAGCGAGCGAGCAACGGTCACAATTTCCAAGCTATACATATACCTTATATTGCCTTCCATATATTTCGTGTTATTACCTAATTTTGTCAGCCATTTCGGACATCACATTGCACTGTACTATGAGGAAACGGTACTAATTATGTGAAACTATTGGTAAACCGTAAACATTTGTCAGAAGGCAATAGGATAAAGACTTCCGGCTCCTCGGGCTGGTGCGAATATATCAGTGTCCGTATGTGCCAAACCGATGGTTTGTGACACACGTTTACGCGTCTCTCGTTCGCTGCGCTCGCACGAAAGCTATAGCCTAACCTAAAACCAATCCATCTTCCGTTCATTATTCGATATGGTGGCGACATATTTCAAATTTGCGAACGTGTGGGATCGGTTGTGAGGTTGGACTAGATTTTTACGAGCGAGCGGAGCGAACGAGCAACGGTCACAATTTCCAAGCTATACATATATCTTATATTGCCTTCCATATATTTCGTGTTATTACCTAATTTTGTCAGCCATTTCGGACATCACATTGCACTGTACTATGAGGAAAGAGTACTATTTATGTGAAACTATTCATAAACTGTAAACATGTGTCGGTAGGCAATAGGATAAATACTTCCGGCACCTCGGGCTGGTGCGAATATTTCAATGTCCGTATGCGCCAAACCGTTGGTTTATGACACACCTTTACGCGTCTCTCGCTCGCGGCGCTCGCTCGAAAACTATAGCCTAACCTAAAACCAATCCATCTTGCGTTCATTATTCGATATGATGGCGACATATTTCAAATTTGCGAACGTGTCGGATCGGTTGTGAGATTGGACTAGATTTTTTCGAGCGAGCGGAGCGAGCGAGCAACGGTCACAATTTCCAAGCTATACATATACCTTATATTGCCTTGCATATATGTCGTGTTATTACCTAATTTTGTCAGCCATTTCGGACATCACATTGCATTGTACTATGTGGAAATAGTACTATTTATGTGAAACTATTCATAAACTGTAAACATGTGTCGGTAGGCAATAGGATAAATACTTCTGGCTCCTCGGGCTGGTGCGAATATTTCAATGTACGTATGTGCCAAACCGTTGGTTTATGACACACCTATACGCGTCTCTCGCTCCCTGCGCTTGCTCGAAAACTATAGCCTAACCTAAAACCAATCCATCTTGCGTTCATTATTCGTTATGATGGCGACATATTTCAAATTTGCGAACGTGTCGGATCGGTTGTGGCGTTGGACTAGATTTTTACGAGCGAGCGGAGCGAGCGAGCAACGGTCACAATTTCCAAGCTATACATATACCTTATATTGCCTTCCATATATTTCGTGTTATTACCTAATTTTGTCAGCCATTTCGGACATCACGTTGCACTGTACTATGAGGAAACGGTACTAATTATGTGAAACTATTGGTAAATCGTAAACATTTGTCAGAAGGCAATAGGATAAAGACTTCCGGTTCCTCGGGCTGGTGCGAATATATCAATGTCCGTATGTGCCAAACCCATGGTTTGTGACACACCTTTACGCGTCTCTCGTTCGCTGCACTCGCACGAAAGCTATAGCCTAACCTAAAACCAATCCATCTTCCGTTCATTATTCGATATGGTGGCGACATATTTCAAATTTGCGAACGTGTGGGATCGGTTGTGAGGTTGGACTAGATTTTTACGAGCGAGCGGAGCGAGCGAGCAACGGTCACAATTTCCAAGCTATACATATACCTTATATTGCCTTCCATATATTTCGTGTTATTACGTAATTTTGTCAGCCATTTCGGACATCACATTGCACTATACTATGAGGAAATAGTACTATTTATGTGAAACTATTCATAAACCGTAAACATTTGTCAGAAGGCAATAGGATAAAGACTTCCGGCTCCTCGGGCTGGTGCGAATATATCAATGTCCGTATGTGCCAAACCGATGGTTTGTGACACACCTTTACGCGTCTCTCGTTCGCTGCGCTCGCACGAAAGCTATAGCCTAACATAAAACCAATCCATCTTCCGTTCATTATTCGATATGGTGGCGACATATTTCAAATTTGCGAACGTGTGGGATCGGTTGTGAGGTTGGACTAGATTTTTACGAGCGAGCGGAGCGAGCGAGCAACGGTCACAATTTCCAAGCTATACATATACCTTATATTGCCTTCCATATATTTCGTGTTATTACCTAATTTTGTCAGCCATTTCGGACATCACATTGCACTGTACTATGAGGAAACGGTACTAATTATGTGAAACTATTGGTAAACCGTAAACATTTGTCAGAAGGCAATAGGATAAAGACTTCCGGCTCCTCGGGCTGGTGCGAATATATCAGTGTCCGTATGTGCCAAACCGATGGTTTGTGACACACCTTTACGCGTCTCTCGTTCGCTGCGCTCGCACGAAAGCTATAGCCTAACCTAAAACCAATCCATCTTCCGTTCATTATTCGATATGGTGGCGACATATTTCAAATTTGCGAACGTGTCGGATCGGTTGTGAGGTTGGACTAGATTTTTTCGAGCGAGCGGAGCGAGCGAGCAACGATCACAATTTCCAACCTATACATACACCTTATATTGCCTTGCATATATGTCGTGTTATTACCTAATTTTGTCAGCCATTTCGGACATCACATTGCATTGTACTATGTGGAAAGAGTACTATTTATGTGAAACTATTCATAAACTGTAAACATGTGTCGGTAGGCAATAGGATAAATACTTCCGGCACCTCGGGCTGGTGCGAATATTTCAATGTCCGTATGCGCCAAACCGTTGGTTTATGACACACCTTTACGCGTCTCTCGCTCGCGGCGCTCGCTCGAAAACTATAGCCTAACCTAAAACCAATCCATCTTGCGTTCATTATTCGATATGATGGCGACATATTTCAAATTTGCGAACGTGTCGGATCGGTTGTGAGATTGGACTAGATTTTTTCGAGCGAGCGGAGCGAGCGAGCAACGGTCACAATTTCCAAGCTATACATATACCTTATATTGCCTTCCATATATTTCGTGTTATTACCTAATTTTGTCAGCCATTTCGGACATCACATTGCACTGTACTATGAGGAAATAGTACTATTTATGTGAAACTATTCATAAACTGTAAACATGTGTCGGTAGGCAATAGGATAAGTACTTCCGGCTCCTGGGGCTGGTGCGAATATTTCAATGTCCGTATGTGCCAAACCGTTGGTTTATGACACACCTATACGCGTCTCTCGCTCGCGGCGCTCGCTCGAAAACTATAGCCTAACCTAAAACCAATCCATCTTGCGTTCATTATTCGATATGATGGCGACATGTTTCAAATTTGCGAACGTGTCGGATCGGTTGTGGGGATGGACTTTATTTTTACGAGCGAGCGGAGCGAGCGAGCAACGGTCACAATTTCCAAGCTATACATATACCATATATTGTCTTGCATATATTTCGTGCTTGTACCTAATTTTGTCAGCCATTTCGGACATCACGTTGCACTGTACTATGAGGAAACGGTACTAATTATGTGAAACTATTGGTAAACCGTAAACATTTGTCAGAATGCAATAGGATAAAGACTTCCGGCTCCTCGGGCTGGTGCGAATATTTCAATGTCCGTATGTGCCAAACCGTTGGTTTGTGACACACCTATATGCGTCTCTCGTTCGCTGCGCTCGCACGAAAGCTATAGCCTAACCTAAAACCAATCCATCTTCCGTTCATTATTCGATATGGTGGCGACATATTTCAAATTTGCGAACGTGTCGGATCGGTTGTGAGGTTGGACTAGATTTTTTCGAGCGAGCGGAGCGAGCGAGCAACGATCACAATTTCCAACCTATACATACACCTTATATTGCCTTGCATATATGTCGTGTTATTACCTAATTTTGTCAGCCATTTCGGACATCACATTGCATTGTACTATGTGGAAATAGTACTATTTATGTGAAACTATTCATAAACTGTAAACATGTGTCGGTAGGCAAGAGGATAAATACTTCTGGCTCCTCGGGCTGGTGCGAATATTTCAATGTCCGTATGTGCCAAACCGTTGGTTTATGACACACCTATACGCGTCTCTCGCTCCCTGCGCTTGCTCGAAAACTATAGCCTAACCTAAACCCAATCCATCTTGCGTTCATTATTCGTTATGATGGCGACATATTTCAAATTTGCGAACGTGTCGGATCGGTTGTGGGGTTGGACTAGATTTTTACGAGCGAGCGGAGCGAGCGAGCAACGGTCACAATTTCCAAGCTATACATATACCTTATATTGCCTTCCATATATTTCGTGTTATTACCTAATTTTGTCAGCCATTTCGGACATCACGTTGCACTGTACTATGAGGAAACGGTACTAATTATGTGAAACTATTGGTAAACCGTAAACATTTGTCAGAAGGCAATAGGATAAATACTTCCGGCTCCTCGGGCTGGTGCGAATATTTCAATGTCCGTATGTGCCAAACCGTTGGTTTATGACACACCTATACGCGTCTCTCGCTCGCTGCGCTCGCTCGAAAACTATAGCCTAACCTAAAACCAATCCATCTTGCGTTCATTATTCGATATGGTGGCGACATATTTCAAATTTGCGAACGTGTGGGATCGGTTGCGAGGTTGGACTAGATTTTTACGAGCGAGCGGAGCGAGCGAGAAACGGTCACAATTTCCAAGCTATACATGTATCATATATTGCCTTCCATATATTTCGTGTTATTACCTAATTTTGTCAGCCATTTCGGACATCACATTGCACTGTACTATGAGGAAATAGTACTATTTATGTGAAACTATTCATAAACTGTAAACATGTGTCGGTAGGCAATAGGATAAATACTTCCGGCTCCTCGGGCTGGTGCGAATATTTCAATGTCCGTATGTGCCAAACCGTTGGTTTATGACACACCTATACGCGTCTCTCGCTCGCTGCGCTCGCTCGAAAACTATAGCCTAACCTAAAACCAATCCATCTTGCGTTCATTATTCGATATGATGGCGACATATTTCAAGTTTGCGAACTTGTCGGATCGGTTGTGGGGTTGGACTAGATTTTTACGAGCGAGCGGAGCGAGCGAGCAACGGTCACAGTTTGCAAGCTATACATATACCATATATTGTCTTGCATATATTTCGTGCTTGTACCTAATTTTGTCAGCCATTTCGGACATCACGTTGCACTGTACTATGAGGAAACGGTACTAATTATGTGAAACTATTGGTAAACCGTAAACATTTGTCAGAAGGCAATAGGATAAAGACTTCCGGCTCCTCGGGCTGTTGCGAATATTTCAATGTCCGTATGTGCCAAACCGATGGTTTATGAAACACCTATACGCGTCTCTCGCTCGCTGCGCTCGCTCGAAAACTATAGCGTAACCTAAAACCAATCCGTCTTGCGTTCATTAATCGATATGGTGGCGAGAAATTTCAAATTTGCGAACGTGTCGGATCGGTTGTGGGGTTGGACTAGATTTTTAGGAGCAAGCGGAGCGAGCGAGCAACGGTCACAATTTCCAAGCTATACATATACCTTATATTGCCTTCCATATATTTCGTGTTATTACCTATTTTTGTCAGCCATTTCGGACATCACATTGCACTGTACTACGAGGAAATAGTACTATTTATGTGAAACTATTGGTAAACCGCAAACATTTGTCAGAAGGCAATAGGATAAAGACTTCCGGCTCCTCGGGCTGGTGCGAATATATCAATGTCCGTATGTGCCAAACCGATGGTTTGTGACACACCTTTACGCGTCTCTCGTTCGCTGCGCTCGCACGAAAGCTATAGCCTAACCTAAAACCAATCCATCTTGCGTTCATTATTCGATATGATGGCGACATATTTCAAGTTTGCGAACGTGTCGGATCGGTTGTGGGGGTTGGACTAGATTTTTACGAGCGAGCAACGGTTACAATTTCCAAGCTATACATATACCATATATTGCCTTCCATATATTTCGTGTTATTACCTAATTTTGTCAGCTATTTCGGACATCACGTTGCACTGTACTATGAGGAAACGGTACTAATTATGTGAAACTATTGGTAAACCGTAAACATTTGTCAGAAGGCAATGGGATAAAGACTTCCGGCTCCTCGGGCTGGTGCGAATATATCAGAGTCCGTATGTGCCAAACCGATGGTTTGTGACACACCTTTACGCGTCTCTAGTTCGCTCCTCTCGCACGAAAGCTATAGCCTAACCTAAAACCAATCCATCCTCCCTTAATTATTCGATATGGTGGCGAGAAATTTCAAATTTGCGAACGTGTCGGATCGGTTGTGGGGTTGGACCAGATTTTTTACGAGCGAGCGGAGCGAGCGTGCAGCAGTCACAATTTCCAAGCTATACATATATCTTATATTGCCTTGCATATATTTCGTGTTAGTACCTAATATTGTCAGGCATTTCGGACATCACATTGCACTGTACTACGAGGAAATAGTACTATTTATGTAAAACTATTGGTAAACCATAAACATTTGTCAGAAGGCAATAGGATAAAGACTCCCGGCTCCTCGGGCTGGTGCGAATATATCAATGTCCGTATGTGCCAAACCGATGGTTTGTGACACACCTTTACGCGTCTCTCGTTCGCTGCGCTCGCACGAAAGCTATAGCCTAACCTAAAACCAATTCATCTTCCGTTCATTATTCGATATGGTGGCGACATATTTCAAATTTGCGAACGTGTGGGATCGGTTGTGAGGTTGGACTAGATGTTTACGAGCGAGCGGAGCGAGCGAGCAACGGTCACAATTTCCAAGCTATACATATACCTTATATTGCCTTCCATATATTTCGTGTTATTACCTAATTTTGTCAGCCATTTCGGACATCACATTGCACTGTACTATGAGGAAAGAGTACTATTTATGTGAAACTATTCATAAACTGTAAACATGTGTCGGTAGGCAATAGGATAAATACTTCCGGCACCTCGGGCTGGTGCGAATATTTCAATGTCCGTATGCGCCAAACCGTTGGTTTATGACACACCTTTACGCGTCTCTCGCTCGCGGCGCTCGCTCGAAAACTATAGCCTAACCTAAAACCAATCCATCTTGCGTTCATTATTCGATATGATGGCGACATATTTCAAATTTGCGAACGTGTCGGATCGGTTGTGAGATTGGACTAGATTTTTTCGAGCGAGCGGGGCGAGCGAGCAACGGTCACAATTTCCAAGCTATACATATACCATATATTGTCTTGCATATATTTCGTGCTTGTACCTAATTTTGTCAGCCATTTCGGACATCACGTTGCACTGTACTATGAGGAAACGGTACTAATTATGTGAAACTATTGGTAAACCGTAAACATTTGTCAGAAGGCAATAGGATAAAGACTTCCGGCCCCTCGAGCTGGTACGAATATTTCAATATCCGTATGTGCCAAACCGTTGGTTTATGACACACCTTTACGCGTCTCTCGCTCGACGCGCTCGCTCGAAAACTATAGCCTAACCTAAAACCAATCCATCTTGCGTTCATTATTCGATTTGATGGCGACTAATTTCAAATTTGGGAACGTGTCGGATCGAATGTGAAGTTGGACTGGATTTTTACGAGCAAGCGGAGCGAGCGAGCAACGGTCGAAATTTCCAAGCTATACATGTACCATATATTGCCTTGCATATATTTCGTGTTATTACTTAATTTTGTCAGCCATTTCGGACATCACATTGCACTGTACTATGAGGAAACGGTACTAATTATGTGAAACTATTGGTAAACCGTAAACATTTGTCAGAATGCAATAGGATAAAGACTTCCGGCTCCTCGGGCTGGTGCGAATATTTCAATGTCCGTATGTGCCAAACCGTTGGTTTGTGACACACCTATATGCGTCTCTCGTTCGCTGCGCTCGCACGAAAGCTATAGCCTAACCTAAAACCAATCCATCTTCCGTTCATTATTCGATATGGTGGCGACATATTTCAAATTTGCGAACGTGTCGGATCGGTTGTGAGGTTGGACTAGATTTTTTCGAGCGAGCGGAGCGAGCGAGCAACGATCACAATTTCCAACCTATACATACACCTTATATTGCCTTGCATATATGTCGTGTTATTACCTAATTTTGTCAGCCATTTCGGACATCACATTGCATTGTACTATGTGGAAATAGTACTATTTATGTGAAACTATTCATAAACTGTAAACATGTGTCGGTAGGCAAGAGGATAAATACTTCTGGCTCCTCGGGCTGGTGCGAATATTTCAATGTCCGTATGTGCCAAACCGTTGGTTTATGACACACCTATACGCGTCTCTCGCTCCCTGCGCTTGCTCGAAAACTATAGCCTAACCTAAACCCAATCCATCTTGCGTTCATTATTCGTTATGATGGCGACATATTTCAAATTTGCGAACGTGTCGGATCGGTTGTGGGGTTGGACTAGATTTTTACGAGCGAGCGGAGCGAGCGAGCAACGGTCACAATTTCCAAGCTATACATATACCTTATATTGCCTTCCATATATTTCGTGTTATTACCTAATTTTGTCAGCCATTTCGGACATCACGTTGCACTGTACTATGAGGAAACGGTACTAATTATGTGAAACTATTGGTAAACCGTAAACATTTGTCAGAAGGCAATAGGATAAATACTTCCGGCTCCTCGGGCTGGTGCGAATATTTCAATGTCCGTATGTGCCAAACCGTTGGTTTATGACACACCTATACGCGTCTCTCGCTCGCTGCGCTCGCTCGAAAACTATAGCCTAACCTAAAACCAATCCATCTTGCGTTCATTATTCGATATGGTGGCGACATATTTCAAATTTGCGAACGTGTGGGATCGGTTGCGAGGTTGGACTAGATTTTTACGAGCGAGCGGAGCGAGCGAGAAACGGTCACAATTTCCAAGCTATACATGTATCATATATTGCCTTCCATATATTTCGTGTTATTACCTAATTTTGTCAGCCATTTCGGACATCACATTGCACTGTACTATGAGGAAATAGTACTATTTATGTGAAACTATTCATAAACTGTAAACATGTGTCGGTAGGCAATAGGATAAATACTTCCGGCTCCTCGGGCTGGTGCGAATATTTCAATGTCCGTATGTGCCAAACCGTTGGTTTATGACACACCTATACGCGTCTCTCGCTCGCTGCGCTCGCTCGAAAACTATAGCCTAACCTAAAACCAATCCATCTTGCGTTCATTATTCGATATGATGGCGACATATTTCAAGTTTGCGAACTTGTCGGATCGGTTGTGGGGTTGGACTAGATTTTTACGAGCGAGCGGAGCGAGCGAGCAACGGTCACAGTTTCCAAGCTATACATATACCATATATTGTCTTGCATATATTTCGTGCTTGTACCTAATTTTGTCAGCCATTTCGGACATCACGTTGCACTGTACTATGAGGAAACGGTACTAATTATGTGAAACTATTGGTAAACCGTAAACATTTGTCAGAAGGCAATAGGATAAAGACTTCCGGCTCCTCGGGCTGGTGCGAATATTTCAATGTCCGTATGTGCCAAACCGATGGTTTATGAAACACCTATACGCGTCTCTCGCTCGCTGCGCTCGCTCGAAAACTATAGCGTAACCTAAAACCAATCCGTCTTGCGTTCATTAATCGATATGGTGGCGAGAAATTTCAAATTTGCGAACGTGTCGGATCGGTTGTGGGGTTGGACTAGATTTTTAGGAGCAAGCGGAGCGAGCGAGCAACGGTCACAATTTCCAAGCTATACATATACCTTATATTGCCTTCCATATATTTCGTGTTATTACCTATTTTTGTCAGCCATTTCGGACATCACATTGCACTGTACTACGAGGAAATAGTACTATTTATGTGAAACTATTGGTAAACCGCAAACATTTGTCAGAAGGCAATAGGATAAAGACTTCCGGCTCCTCGGGCTGGTGCGAATATATCAATGTCCGTATGTGCCAAACCGATGGTTTGTGACACACCTTTACGCGTCTCTCGTTCGCTGCGCTCGCACGAAAGCTATAGCCTAACCTAAAACCAATCCATCTTGCGTTCATTATTCGATATGATGGCGACATATTTCAAGTTTGCGAACGTGTCGGATCGGTTGTGGGGTTGGACTAGATTTTTACGAGCGAGCAACGGTTACAATTTCCAAGCTATACATATACCATATATTGCCTTCCATATATTTCGTGTTATTACCTAATTTTGTCAGCCATTTCGGACATCACGTTGCACTGTACTATGAGGAAACGGTACTAATTATGTGAAACTATTGGTAAACCGTAAACATTTGTCAGAAGGCAATGGGATAAAGACTTCCGGCTCCTCGGGCTGGTGCGAATATATCAGAGTCCGTATGTGCCAAACCGATGGTTTGTGACACACCTTTACGCGTCTCTAGTTCGCTCCTCTCGCACGAAAGCTATAGCCTAACCTAAAACCAATCCATCCTCCCTTAATTATTCGATATGGTGGCGAGAAATTTCAAATTTGCGAACGTGTCGGATCGGTTGTGGGGTTGGACCAGATTTTTTACGAGCGAGCGGAGCGAGCGTGCAGCAGTCACAATTTCCAAGCTATACATATATCTTATATTGCCTTGCATATATTTCGTGTTAGTACCTAATATTGTCAGGCATTTCGGACATCACATTGCACTGTACTATGAGGAAATAGTACTATTTATGTAAAACTATTGGTAAACCATAAACATTTGTCAGAAGGCAATAGGATAAAGACTCCCGGCTCCTCGGGCTGGTGCGAATATATCAATGTCCGTATGTGCCAAACCGATGGTTTGTGACACACCTTTACGCGTCTCTCGTTCGCTGCGCTCGCACGAAAGCTATAGCCTAACCTAAAACCAATTCATCTTCCGTTCATTATTCGATATGGTGGCGACATATTTCAAATTTGCGAACGTGTGGGATCGGTTGTGAGGTTGGACTAGATGTTTACGAGCGAGCGGAGCGAGCGAGCAACGGTCACAATTTCCAAGCTATACATATACCTTATATTGCCTTCCATATATTTCGTGTTATTACCTAATTTTGTCAGCCATTTCGGACATCACATTGCACTGTACTATGAGGAAAGAGTACTATTTATGTGAAACTATTCATAAACTGTAAACATGTGTCGGTAGGCAATAGGATAAATACTTCCGGCACCTCGGGCTGGTGCGAATATTTCAATGTCCGTATGCGCCAAACCGTTGGTTTATGACACACCTTTACGCGTCTCTCGCTCGCGGCGCTCGCTCGAAAACTATAGCCTAACCTAAAACCAATCCATCTTGCGTTCATTATTCGATATGATGGCGACATATTTCAAATTTGCGAACGTGTCGGATCGGTTGTGAGATTGGACTAGATTTTTTCGAGCGAGCGGGGCGAGCGAGCAACGGTCACAATTTCCAAGCTATACATATACCATATATTGTCTTGCATATATTTCGTGCTTGTACCTAATTTTGTCAGCCATTTCGGACATCACGTTGCACTGTACTATGAGGAAACGGTACTAATTATGTGAAACTATTGGTAAACCGTAAACATTTGTCAGAAGGCAATAGGATAAAGACTTCCGGCCCCTCGAGCTGGTACGAATATTTCAATATCCGTATGTGCCAAACCGTTGGTTTATGACACACCTTTACGCGTCTCTCGCTCGACGCGCTCGCTCGAAAACTATAGCCTAACCTAAAACCAATCCATCTTGCGTTCATTATTCGATTTGATGGCGACTAATTTCAAATTTGGGAACGTGTCGGATCGAATGTGAAGTTGGACTGGATTTTTACGAGCAAGCGGAGCGAGCGAGCAACGGTCGAAATTTCCAAGCTATACATGTACCATATATTGCCTTGCATATATTTCGTGTTATTACTTAATTTTGTCAGCCATTTCGGACATCACATTGCACTGTACTATGAGGAAACGGTACTAATTATGTGAAACTATTGGTAAACCGTAAACATTTGTAAGAAGGCAATAGGATAAAGACTTCCGGCTCCTCGGGCTGATGCGAATATTTCAATGTCCGTATGTGCCAAACCGTTGGTTTGTGACACACCTTTACGCGTTTCACGCTCGCTGCGCTCGCACGAAAGCTGTAGCCTAACATAAACCAATCCATCTTCCGTTCATTATTCGATATGGTGGCGACATGTTTCGAATTTGCGAACGTGTGGGATCGGTTGTGAGGTTGGACTAGATTTTTACGAGCGAGCGGAGCGAGCGAGCAACGGTCACAATTTCCAAGCTATACGTATACCATATATTGCCTTGCATAGTTTTCGTGCTAGTACATAATTTTGTCTGCCATTTCGGACATCACATTGCACTGTACTATGAGGCAATAGTACTATTTATGTGAAACTATTCATAAACTGTAAACATGTGTCGGTAGGCAATAGGATAAATACTTCGGGCTCCTCGGGCTGGTGCGAATATTTCAATGTCCGTATGTGCCAAACCGTTGGTTTGTGACACACCTTTACGCGTCTCTCACTCGCTGCGCTCGCTCGAATGCTATAGCCTAACCTAAAAGCAATCCCTCTTGCGTTAGTCATTCGACATGAAGGCGACTTATTTCAAATTTGGGAACGTGTCGGATCGAATGTGAGGTTGGACCAGATTTTTACGAGCGAGCGGAGCGAGCGAGCAACGATCACAATTTCCAACCTATACATACACCTTATATTGCCTTGCATATATGTCGTGTTATTACCTAATTTTGTCTGCCATTTCGGACATCACATTGCACTGTACTATGAGGAAACGGTACTAATTATGTGAAACTGTTGGTAAACCGTAAACATTTGTCAGAAGGCAATAGGATAAAGACTTCCGGCCCCTCGAGCTGGTACGAATATTTCAATATCCGTATGTGCCAAACCGTTGGTATATGACACACCTTTCCGCGTCTCTCGCTCGACGCGCTCGCTCGAAAACTATAGCCTAACCTAAAACCAATCCATCTTGCGTTCATTAATCGATTTGATGGCGACATATTTCAAATTTGGGAACGTGTCGGATCGAATGTGAAGTTGGACTGGATTTTTACGAGCAAGCGGAGCGAGCGAGCAACGGTCACAATTTCCAAGCTATACAAGTATCATATATTGCCTTGCATATATTTCGTGTTATTACTTAATTTTGTCAGCCATTTCGGATATCACATTGCACTGTACTATGAGGAAACGGTACTAATTATGTGAAACTATTGGTAAACTGTAAACATGTGTCGGTAGGCAATAGGATAAATACTTCCGGCTCCTCGGGCTGGTGCGAATATTTCAATGTCCGTATGTGCCAAACCGTTGGTTTATGACACACCATTACGCGTCTCTCGCTCGCGGCGCTCGCTCGAAAACTATAACCTAACCTAAAACCAATCCATCTTGCGTTCATTATTCGATATGATGGCGACATATTTCAAATTTGCGAACGTGTCGGATCGGTTGTGGGGTTGGACTAGATTTTTACGAGCGAGCGGAGCGAGCGAGCAACGGTCACAATTTCCAAGCTATACATATACCTTATATTGCCTTCCATATATTTCGTGTTATTACCTAATTTTGTCAGCCATTTCGGACATCACATTGCACTGTACTATGAGGAAATAGTACTGTTTATGTGAAACTATTCATAAACTGTAAACATGTGTCGGTAGGCAATAGGATAAATACTTCCGGCTCCTCGGGCTGGTGCGAATATTTCAATGTCCGTATGTGCCAAACCGTTGGTTTATGACACACCATTACGCGTCTCTCGCTCGCGGCGCTCGCTCGAAAACTATAACCTAACCTAAAACCAATCCATCTTCCGTTCATTATTCGATATGGTGGCGACATATTTCAAATTTGCGAACGTGTCGGATCGGTTGTGGGGTTGGACTAGATTTTTACGAGCGAGCGGAGCGAGCGAGCAACGGTCACAATTTCCAACCTATACATACAGCTTATATTGCCTTCCATATATTTCGTGTTATTACCTAATTTTGTCAGCCATTGCGGACATCACATTGCACTGTACTATGAGGAAGTAGTACTATTCATGTGAAACTATTCATAAACTGTAAACATGTGTCGGTAGGCAATAGGATAAATACTTCCGGCTCCTCGGGCTGGTGCGAATATTTCAATGTCCGTATGTTCCAAACCGTTGGTTTACGACACACCTATACGCGTCTCTCGCTCGCTGCGCTCGCTCGAAAACTATAGCCTAACCTAAAACCAATCCATCTCGCGTTCATTATTCGATATGATGGCGACATATTTCAAATTTGCGAACGTGTCGGATCGGTTGTGGGGTTGGACTAGATTTTTACGAGCGAGCGGAGCGAGCGAGCAACGGTCACAATTTCCAAGCTATACATATACCATATATTGTCTTGCATATATTTCGTGCTTGTACCTAATTTTGTCAGCCATTTCGGACATCACGTTGCACTGTACTATGAGGAAACGGTACTAATTATGTGAAACTGTTGGTAAACTGTAAACATGTGTCGGTAGGCAATAGGATAAATACTTCCGGCTCCTCGGGCTGGTGCGAATATTTCAATGTCCGTATGTGCCAAACCGTTGGTTTATGACACACCATTACGCGTCTCTCGCTCGCGGCGCTCGCTCGAAAACTATAACCTAACCTAAAACCAATCCATCTTGCGTTCATTATTCGATATGATGGCGACATATTTCAAATTTGCGAACGTGTCGGATCGGTTGTGGGGTTGGACTAGATTTTTACGAGCGAGCGGAGCGAGCGAGCAACGGTCACAATTTCCAAGCTATACATATACCTTATATTGCCTTCCATATATTTCGTGTTATTACCTAATTTTGTCAGCCATTTCGGACATCACATTGCACTGTACTATGAGGAAATAGTACTGTTTATGTGAAAGAATTCATAAACTGTAAACATGTGTCGGTAGGCAATAGGATAAATACTTCCGGCTCCACGGGCTGGTGCGAATATTTCAATGTCCGTATGTGCCAAACCGTTGGTTTATGACACACCATTACGCGTCTCTCGCTCGCGGCGCTCGCTCGAAAACTATAACCTAACCTAAAACCAATCCATCCTGCGTTCATTATTCGATATGATGGCGACATATTTCAAATTTGCGAACGTTTCGGATCGGTTGTGAGGTTGGACTAGATTTTTTCGAGCGAGCGGAGCGAGCGAGCAACGGTCACAATTTCCAAGCTATACATGTATCATATATTGCCTTCCATATATTTCGTGTTATTACCTAATTTTGTCAGCCATTTCGGACATCACGTTGCACTGTACTATGAGGAAACGGTACAAATTATGTGAAACTATTGGTAAACCGTAAACATTTGTCAGAAGGCAATAGGATAAAGACTTCCGGCTCCTCGGGCTGGTGCGAATATATCAATGTCCGTATGTGCCAAACCGATGGTTTGTGACACACCTTTACGCGTCTCTCGTTCGCTGCGCTCGCATGAAAGCTATAGCCTAACCTAAAACCAATCCATCTTCCGTTCATTATTCGATATGGTGGCGACATATTTCAAATTTGCGAACGTGTCGGATCGGTTGCGGGGTTGGACTAGATTTTTACGAGCGAGCGCAGCGAGCGAGCAACGGTCACAATTTCCAAGCTATACATATACCATATATTGTCTTGCATATATTTCGTGCTTGTACCTAATTATGTCAGCCATTTCGGACATCACGTTGCACTGTACTGTGAGGAAACGGTACTAATTATGTGAGACTATTGGTAAACCGTAAACATTTGTCAGAAGGCAATAGGATAAAGACTTCCGGCTCCTCGGTCTGGTTCGAATATATCAATGTCCGTATGTGCCAAACCGATGGTTTGTGACACACCTTTACGCGTCTCTCGTTCGCTGCGCTCGCACGAAAGCTATAGGCTAACCTAAAACCAATCCATCTTCCGTTCATTATTCGATATCGTGGCGACATATTTCAAATTTGCGAACGTGTGGGATCGGTTGTGAGGTTGGACTAGATTTTTAAGAGCGAGCGGAGCGAGCGAGCAACGGTCACAATTTCCAAGCTATACATATACCTTATATTGCCTTCCATATATTTCGTGTTATTACCTAATTTTGTCAGCCATTTCGGACATCACATTGCACTGTACTATGAGGAAATAGTACTATTTATGTGAAACTATTCATAAACTGTAAACATGTGTCGGTAGGCAATAGGATAAATACTTCCGGCTCCTCGGGCTGGTGCGAATATTTCAATGTCCGTATGTGCCAAACCGTTGGTTTATGACACACCTATAAGCGTCTCTCGCTCGCTGCGCTCGCTCGAAAACTATAGCCTAACCTAAAACCAATCCACCTTGCGTTCATTATTCGATATGATGGCGACATATTTCAAATTTGCGAACGTGTCGGATCGGTTGTGGGGTTGGACTAGATTTTTACGAGCGAGCGGAGCGAGCGAGCAACGGTCACAATTTCCAAGCTATACATGTATCATATATTGCCTTCCATATATTTCGTGTTATTACCTAATTTTGTCAGCCATTTCGGACATCACGTTGCACTGTACTATGAGGAAACGGTACAAATTATGTGAAACTATTGGTAAACCGTAAACATTTGTCAGAAGGCAATAGGATAAAGACTTCCGGCTCCTCGGGCTGGTGCGAATATATCAATGTCCGTATGTGCCAAACCGATGGTTTGTGACACACCTTTACGCGTCTCTCGTTCGCTGCGCTCGCATGAAAGCTATAGCCTAACCTAAAACCAATCCATCTTCCGTTCATTATTCGATATGGTGGCGACATATTTCAAATTTGCGAACGTGTCGGATCGGTTGCGGGGTTGGACTAGATTTTTACGAGCGAGCGCAGCGAGCGAGCAACGGTCACAATTTCCAAGCTATACATATACCATATATTGTCTTGCATATATTTCGTGCTTGTACCTAATTATGTCAGCCATTTCGGACATCACGTTGCACTGTACTGTGAGGAAACGGTACTAATTATGTGAGACTATTGGTAAACCGTAAACATTTGTCAGAAGGCAATAGGATAAAGACTTCCGGCTCCTCGGTCTGGTTCGAATATATCAATGTCCGTATGTGCCAAACCGATGGTTTGTGACACACCTTTACGCGTCTCTCGTTCGCTGCGCTCGCACGAAAGCTATAGGCTAACCTAAAACCAATCCATCTTCCGTTCATTATTCGATATGGTGGCGACATATTTCAAATTTGCGAACGTGTGGGATCGGTTGTGAGGTTGGACTAGATTTTTAAGAGCGAGCGGAGCGAGCGAGCAACGGTCACAATTTCCAAGCTATACATATACCTTATATTGCCTTCCATATATTTCGTGTTATTACCTAATTTTGTCAGCCATTTCGGACATCACATTGCACTGTACTATGAGGAAATAGTACTATTTATGTGAAACTATTCATAAACTGTAAACATGTGTCGGTAGGCAATAGGATAAATACTTCCGGCTCCTCGGGCTGGTGCGAATATTTCAATGTCCGTATGTGCCAAACCGTTGGTTTATGACACACCTATAAGCGTCTCTCGCTCGCTGCGCTCGCTCGAAAACTATAGCCTAACCTAAAACCAATCCACCTTGCGTTCATTATTCGATATGATGGCGACATATTTCAAATTTGCGAACGTGTCGGATCGGTTGTGGGGTTGGACTAGATTTTTACGAGCGAGCGGAGCGAGCGAGCAACGGTCACAATTTCCAAGCTATACATATACCATATATTGTCTTGCATATATTTCGTGCTTGTACCTAATTTTGTCAGCCATTTCGGACATCACGTTGCACTGTACTATGAGGAAACGGTACTAATTATGTGAAACTATTGGTAAACCGTAAACATTTGTCAGAAGGCAATAGGATAAGGACATCCGGCTCCTCGGGCTGGTGCGAATATATCAGAGTCCGTATGTGCCAAACCGATGGTTTGTGACACACCTTTACGCGTCTCTCGTTCGCTCCTCTCGCACGAAAGCTATAGCCTAACCTAAAACTAATCCATCCTCCGTTCATTATTCGATATGGTGGCGAGAAATTTCAAATTTGCGAACATGTCGGATCGGTTGTGGGGTTGGACTAGATTTTTACAAGCGAGCGGATCGAGCGAGCAACGGTCTCAATTTCCAAGCTATACATATACCATATATTGTCTTGCATATATTTCGTGCTTGTACCTAATTTTGTCAGCCATTTCGGACATCACATTGCATTGTACTATGTGGAAATAGTACTATTTATGTGAAACTATTCATAAACTGTAAACATGTGTCGGTAGGCAATAGGATAAATACTTCCGGCTCCTCGGGCTGGTGCGAATATTTCAATGTCCGTATGTGCCAAACCGTTGGTTTATGACACACCTATACGAGTCTCTCGCTCGCTGCGCTCGCTCGAAAGCTATAGCCTAACCTAAAACCAATCCATCTTGCGTTCATTATTCGATATGGTGGCGACATATTTCAAATTTGCGAACGTGTGGGATCGGTTGCGAGGTTGGACTAGATTTTTACGAGCGAGCGGAGCGAGCGAGCAACGGTCACAATTTCCAAGCTATACATGTATCATATATTGCCTTCCATATATTTCGTGTTATTACCTAATTTTGTCAGCCATTTCGGACATCACATTGCACTGTACTATGAGGAAATAGTACTATTTATGTGAAACTATTCATAAACTGTAAACATGTGTCGGTAGGCAATAGGATAAATACTTCCGGCTCCTCGGACTGGTGCGAATATTTCAATGTCCGTATGTGCCAAACCGTTGGTTTATGACACACCTATACGCGTCTCTCGCTCGCTGCGCTCGCTCGAAAACTATAGCCTAACCTAAAACCAATCCACCTTGCGTTCATTATTCGATATGATGGCGACATATTTCAAATTTGCGAACGTGTCGGATCGGTTGTGGGGTTGGACTAGATTTTTACGAGCGAGCGGAGCGAGCGAGCAACGGTCACAATTTCCAAGCTATACATATACCATATATTGTCTTGCATATATTTCGTGCTTGTACCTAATTTTGTCAGCCATTTCGGACATCACGTTGCACTGTACTATGAGGAAACGGTACTAATTATGTGAAACTATTGGTAAACCGTAAACATTTGTCAGAAGGCAATAGGATAAAGACTTCCGGCTCCTCGGGCTGGTGCGAATATATCAGAGTCCGTATGTGCCAAACCGATGGTTTGTGACACACCTTTACGCGTCTCTCGTTCGCTCCTCTCGCACGAAAGCTATAGCCTAACCTAAAACCAATCCATCCTCCATTCATTATTCGATATGGTGGCGAGAAATTTCAAATTTGCGAACATGTCGGATCGGTTGTGGGGTTGGACTAGATTTTTACGAGCGAGCGGAGCGAGCGAGCAACGGTCACAATTTCCAAGCTATACATATACCTTATATTGCCTTCCATATATTTCGTGTTATTACCTAATTTTGTCAGCCATTTGGGACATCACATTGCACTGTACTATGAGGAAATAGTACTGTTTATGTGAAACTATTCATAAACTGTAAACATGTGTCGGTAGGCAATAGGATAAATACTTCCGGCTCCTCGGGCTGGTGCGAATATTTCAATGTCCGTATGTGCCAAACCGTTGGTTTATGACACACCATTACGCGTCTCTCGCTCGCGGCGCTCGCTCGAAAACTATAACCTAACCTAAAACCAATCCATCTTGCGTTCATTATTCGATATGATGGCGACATATTTCAAATTTGCGAACGTGTCGGATCGGTTGTGGGGTTGGACTAGATTTTTACGAGCGAGCGGAGCGAGCGAGCAACGGTCACAATTTCCAACCTATACATACAGCTTATATTGCCTTCCATATATTTCGTGTTATTACCTAATTTTGTCAGCCATTTCGGACATCACGTTGCACTGTACTATGAGGAAACGGTACTAATTATGTGAAACTGTTGGTAAACCGTAAACATTTGTCAGAAGGCAATAGGATAAAGACTTCTGGCCCCTCGAGCTGGTACGAATATTTCAATATCCGTATGTGCCAAACCGTTGGTTTATGACACACCTTTCCGCGTCTCCCGCTCGACGCGCTCGCTCGAAAACTATAGCCTAACCTAAAACCAATCCATCTTGCGTTCATTATTCGATTTGATGGCGACATATTTCAAATTTGGGAACGTGTCGGATCGAATGTGAAGTTGGACTGGATTTTTACGAGCAAGCGGAGCGAGCGAGCAACGGTCACAATTTCCAAGCTATACAAGTATCATATATTGCCTTGCATATATTTCGTGTTATTACTTAATTTTGTCAGCCATTTCGGACATCACATTGCACGGTACTATGAGGAAACGGTACTAATTATGTGAAACTATTGGTAAACTGTAAACATGTGTCGGTAGGCAATAGGATAAATACTTCCGGCTCCTCGGGCTGGTGCGAATATTTCAATGTCCGTATGTGCCAAACCGTTGGTTTATGACACACCATTACGCGTCTCTCGCTCGCGGCGCTCGCTCGAAAACTATAACCTAACCTAAAACCAATCCATCTTGCGTTCATTATTCGATATGATGACGACATATTTCAAATTTGCGAACGTGTCGGATCGGTTGTGGGGTTGGACTAGATTTTTACGAGCGAGCGGAGCGAGCGAGCAACGGTCACAATTTCCAAGCTATACATATACCTTATATTGCCTTCCATATATTTCGTGTTATTACCTAATTTTGTCAGCCATTTCGGACATCACATTGCACTGTACTATGAGGAAATAGTACTATTTATGTGAAACTATTCATAAACTGTAAACATGTGTCGGTAGGCAATAGGATAAATACTTCCGGCTCCTCGGGCTGGTGCGAATATTTCAATGTCCGTATGTGCCAAACCGTTGGTTTATGACACACCTATAAGCGTCTCTCGCTCGCTGCGCTCGCTCGAAAACTATAGCCTAACCTAAAACCAATCCACCTTGCGTTCATTATTCGATATGATGGCGACATATTTCAAATTTGCGAACCGGTCGGATCGGTTGTGGGGTTGGACTAGATTTTTACGAGCGAGCGGAGCGAGCGAGCAACGGTCACAATTTCCAAGCTATACATATACCATATATTGTCTTGCATATATTTCGTGCTTGTACCTAATTTTGTCAGCCATTTCGGACATCACGTTGCACTGTACTATGAGGAAACGGTACTAATTATGTGAAACTATTGGTAAACCGTAAACATTTGTCAGAAGGCAATAGGATAAGGACATCCGGCTCCTCGGGCTGGTGCGAATATATCAGAGTCCGTATGTGCCAAACCGATGGTTTGTGACACACCTTTACGCGTCTCTCGTTCGCTCCTCTCGCACGAAAGCTATAGCCTAACCTAAAACTAATCCATCCTCCGTTCATTATTCGATATGGTGGCGAGAAATTTCAAATTTGCGAACGTGTCGGATCGGTTGTGGGGTTGGACTAGATTTTTACAAGCGAGCGGATCGAGCGAGCAACGGTCTCAATTTCCAAGCTATACATATACCATATATTGTCTTGCATATATTTCGTGCTTGTACCTAATTTTGTCAGCCATTTCGGACATCACATTGCATTGTACTATGTGGAAATAGTACTATTTATGTGAAACTATTCATAAACTGTAAACATGTGTCGGTAGGCAATAGGATAAATACTTCCGGCTCCTCGGGCTGGTGCGAATATTTCAATGTCCGTATGTGCCAAACCGTTGGTTTATGACACACCTATACGAGTCTCTCGCTCGCTGCGCTCGCTCGAAAACTATAGCCTAACCTAAAACCAATCCATCTTGCGTTCATTATTCGATATGGTGGCGACATATTTCAAATTTGCGAACGTGTGGGATCGGTTGCGAGGTTGGACTAGATTTTTACGAGCGAGCGGAGCGAGCGAGCAACGGTCACAATTTCCAAGCTATACATGTATCATATATTGCCTTCCATATATTTCGTGTTATTACCTAATTTTGTCAGCCATTTCGGACATCACATTGCACTGTACTATGAGGAAATAGTACTATTTATGTGAAACTATTCATAAACTGTAAACATGTGTCGGTAGGCAATAGGATAAATACTTCCGGCTCCTCGGGCTGGTGCGAATATTTCAATGTCCGTATGTTCTAAACCGTTGGTTTATGACACACCTATACGCGTCTCTCGCTCGCTGCGCTCGCTCGAAAACTATAGCCTAACCTAAAACCAATCCATCTCGCGTTCATTATTCGATATGATGGCGACATATTTCAAATTTGCGAACGTGTCGGATCGGTTGTGGGGTTGGACTAGATTTTTACGAGCGAGCGGAGCGAGCGAGCAACGGTCACAATTTCCAAGCTATACATATACCATATATTGTCTTGCATATATTTCGTGCTTGTACCTAATTTTGTCAGCCATTTCGGACATCACGTTGCACTGTACTATGAGGAAACGGTACTAATTATGTGAAACTGTTGGTAAACTGTAAACATGTGTCGGTAGGCAATAGGATAAATACTTCCGGCTCCTCGGGCTGGTGCGAATATTTCAATGTCCGTATGTGCCAAACCGTTGGTTTATGACACACCATTACGCGTCTCTCGCTCGCGGCGCTCGCTCGAAAACTATAACCTAACCTAAAACCAATCCATCTTGCGTTCATTATTCGAAATGATGGCGACATATTTCAAATTTGCGAACGTGTCGGATCGGTTGTGGGGTTGGACTAGATTTTTACGAGCGAGCGGAGCGAGCGAGCAACGGTCACAATTTCCAAGCTATACATATACCTTATATTGCCTTCCATATATTTCGTGTTATTACCTAATTTTGTCAGCCATTTCGGACATCACATTGCACTGTACTATGAGGAAATAGTACTGTTTATGTGAAACTATTCATAAACTGCAAACATGTGTCGGTAGGCAATAGGATAAATACTTCCGGCTCCACGGGCTGGTGCGAATATTTCAATGTCCGTATGTGCCAAACCGTTGGTTTATGACACACCATTACGCGTCTCTCGCTCGCGGCGCTCGCTCGAAAACTATAACCTAACCTAAAACCAATCCATCCTGCGTTCATTATTCGATATGATGGCGACATATTTCAAATTTGCGAACGTTTCGGATCGGTTGTGAGGTTGGACTAGATTTTTTCGAGCGAGCGGAGCGAGCGAGCAACGGTCACAATTTCCAAGCTATACATGTATCATATATTGCCTTCCATATATTTCGTGTTATTACCTAATTTTGTCAGCCATTTCGGACATCACATTGCACTGTACTATGAGGAAATAGTACTATTTATGTGAAACTATTCATAAACTGTAAACATGTGTCGGTAGGCAATAGGATAAATACTTCCGGCTCCTCGGGCTGGTGCGAATATTTCAATGTCCGTATGTTCCAAACCGTTGGTTTATGACACACCTATACGCGTCTCTCGCTCGCTGCGCTCGCTCGAAAACTATAGCCTAACCTAAAACCAATCCATCTCGCGTTCATTATTCGATATGATGGCGACATATTTCAAATTTGCGAACGTGTCGGATCGGTTGTGGGGTTGGACTAGATTTTTACGAGCGAGCGGAGCGAGCGAGCAACGGTCACAATTTCCAAGCTATACATATACCTTATATTGCCTTCCATATATTTCGTGTTATTACCTAATTTTGTCAGCCATTTCGGACATCACATTCCACTGTACTATGAGGGAATAGTACTATTTATGTGAAACTATTGGTAAACCGTAAACATTTGTCAGAAGGCAATGGAATAAAGACTTCCGGCTCCTCGGGCTGGTGCGAATATATCAGAGTCAGTATGTGCCAAACCGATGGTTTGTGACACACCTTTACGCGTCTCTCGTTCGCTCCTCTCGCACGAAAGCTATAGCCTAACCTAAAACCAATCCATCCTCCGTTCATTATTCGATATGGTGGCGACATATTTCAAATTTGCGAACGTGTGGGATCGGTTGTGAGGTTGGACTAGATTTTTACAAGCGAGCGGAGCGAGCGAGCAACGGTCACAATTTCCAAGCTATACATATACCTTATATTGCCTTCCATATAGTTCGTGTTATTACCTAATTTTGTCAGCCATTTCGGACATCACATTGCACTGTACTATGAGGAAATAGTACAATTTATGTGAAACTATTCCTAAACTGTAAACATGTGTCGGTAGGCAATAGGATAAATACTTTCGGCTCCTCGGACTGGTGCGAATATTTCAATGTCCGTATGTGCCAAACCGTTGGTTTATGACACACCTATACGCGTCTCTCGCTCGCTGCGCTCGCTCGAAAACTATAGCCTAACCTAAAACCAATCCACCTTGCGTTCATTATTCGATTTGATGGCGACATATTTCAAATTTGGGAACGTGTCGGATCGAATGTGAAGTTGGACTGGATTTTTACGAGCAAGCGGAGCGAGCGAGCAACGGTCACAATTTCCAAGCTATACAAGTATCATATATTGCCTTGCATATATTTCGTGTTATTACTTAATTTTGTCAGCCATTTCGGACATCACATTGCACGGTACTATGAGGAAACGGTACTAATTATGTGAAACTATTGGTAAACTGTAAACATGTGTCGGTAGGCAATAGGATAAATACTTCCGGCTCCTCGGGCTGGTGCGAATATTTCAATGTCCGTATGTGCCAAACCGTTGGTTTATGACACACCATTACGCGTCTCTCGCTCGCGGCGCTCGCTCGAAAACTATAACCTAACCTAAAACCAATCCATCTTGCGTTCATTATTCGATATGATGACGACATATTTCAAATTTGCGAACGTGTCGGATCGGTTGTGGGGTTGGACTAGATTTTTACGAGCGAGCGGAGCGAGCGAGCAACGGTCACAATTTCCAAGCTATACATATACCTTATATTGCCTTCCATATATTTCGTGTTATTACCTAATTTTGTCAGCCATTTCGGACATCACATTGCACTGTACTATGAGGAAATAGTACTATTTATGTGAAACTATTCATAAACTGTAAACATGTGTCGGTAGGCAATAGGATAAATACTTCCGGCTCCTCGGGCTGGTGCGAATATTTCAATGTCCGTATGTGCCAAACCGTTGGTTTATGACACACCTATAAGCGTCTCTCGCTCGCTGCGCTCGCTCGAAAACTATAGCCTAACCTAAAACCAATCCACCTTGCGTTCATTATTCGATATGATGGCGACATATTTCAAATTTGCGAACCGGTCGGATCGGTTGTGGGGTTGGACTAGATTTTTACGAGCGAGCGGAGCGAGCGAGCAACGGTCACAATTTCCAAGCTATACATATACCATATATTGTCTTGCATATATTTCGTGCTTGTACCTAATTTTGTCAGCCATTTCGGACATCACGTTGCACTGTACTATGAGGAAACGGTACTAATTATGTGAAACTATTGGTAAACCGTAAACATTTGTCAGAAGGCAATAGGATAAGGACATCCGGCTCCTCGGGCTGGTGCGAATATATCAGAGTCCGTATGTGCCAAACCGATGGTTTGTGACACACCTTTACGCGTCTCTCGTTCGCTCCTCTCGCACGAAAGCTATAGCCTAACCTAAAACTAATCCATCCTCCGTTCATTATTCGATATGGTGGCGAGAAATTTCAAATTTGCGAACGTGTCGGATCGGTTGTGGGGTTGGACTAGATTTTTACAAGCGAGCGGATCGAGCGAGCAACGGTCTCAATTTCCAAGCTATACATATACCATATATTGTCTTGCATATATTTCGTGCTTGTACCTAATTTTGTCAGCCATTTCGGACATCACATTGCATTGTACTATGTGGAAATAGTACTATTTATGTGAAACTATTCATAAACTGTAAACATGTGTCGGTAGGCAATAGGATAAATACTTCCGGCTCCTCGGGCTGGTGCGAATATTTCAATGTCCGTATGTGCCAAACCGTTGGTTTATGACACACCTATACGAGTCTCTCGCTCGCTGCGCTCGCTCGAAAACTATAGCCTAACCTAAAACCAATCCATCTTGCGTTCATTATTCGATATGGTGGCGACATATTTCAAATTTGCGAACGTGTGGGATCGGTTGCGAGGTTGGACTAGATTTTTACGAGCGAGCGGAGCGAGCGAGCAACGGTCACAATTTCCAAGCTATACATGTATCATATATTGCCTTCCATATATTTCGTGTTATTACCTAATTTTGTCAGCCATTTCGGACATCACATTGCACTGTACTATGAGGAAATAGTACTATTTATGTGAAACTATTCATAAACTGTAAACATGTGTCGGTAGGCAATAGGATAAATACTTCCGGCTCCTCGGGCTGGTGCGAATATTTCAATGTCCGTATGTTCTAAACCGTTGGTTTATGACACACCTATACGCGTCTCTCGCTCGCTGCGCTCGCTCGAAAACTATAGCCTAACCTAAAACCAATCCATCTCGCGTTCATTATTCGATATGATGGCGACATATTTCAAATTTGCGAACGTGTCGGATCGGTTGTGGGGTTGGACTAGATTTTTACGAGCGAGCGGAGCGAGCGAGCAACGGTCACAATTTCCAAGCTATACATATACCATATATTGTCTTGCATATATTTCGTGCTTGTACCTAATTTTGTCAGCCATTTCGGACATCACGTTGCACTGTACTATGAGGAAACGGTACTAATTATGTGAAACTGTTGGTAAACTGTAAACATGTGTCGGTAGGCAATAGGATAAATACTTCCGGCTCCTCGGGCTGGTGCGAATATTTCAATGTCCGTATGTGCCAAACCGTTGGTTTATGACACACCATTACGCGTCTCTCGCTCGCGGCGCTCGCTCGAAAACTATAACCTAACCTAAAACCAATCCATCTTGCGTTCATTATTCGAAATGATGGCGACATATTTCAAATTTGCGAACGTGTCGGATCGGTTGTGGGGTTGGACTAGATTTTTACGAGCGAGCGGAGCGAGCGAGCAACGGTCACAATTTCCAAGCTATACATATACCTTATATTGCCTTCCATATATTTCGTGTTATTACCTAATTTTGTCAGCCATTTCGGACATCACATTGCACTGTACTATGAGGAAATAGTACTGTTTATGTGAAACTATTCATAAACTGCAAACATGTGTCGGTAGGCAATAGGATAAATACTTCCGGCTCCACGGGCTGGTGCGAATATTTCAATGTCCGTATGTGCCAAACCGTTGGTTTATGACACACCATTACGCGTCTCTCGCTCGCGGCGCTCGCTCGAAAACTATAACCTAACCTAAAACCAATCCATCCTGCGTTCATTATTCGATATGATGGCGACATATTTCAAATTTGCGAACGTTTCGGATCGGTTGTGAGGTTGGACTAGATTTTTTCGAGCGAGCGGAGCGAGCGAGCAACGGTCACAATTTCCAAGCTATACATGTATCATATATTGCCTTCCATATATTTCGTGTTATTACCTAATTTTGTCAGCCATTTCGGACATCACATTGCACTGTACTATGAGGAAATAGTACTATTTATGTGAAACTATTCATAAACTGTAAACATGTGTCGGTAGGCAATAGGATAAATACTTCCGGCTCCTCGGGCTGGTGCGAATATTTCAATGTCCGTATGTTCCAAACCGTTGGTTTATGACACACCTATACGCGTCTCTCGCTCGCTGCGCTCGCTCGAAAACTATAGCCTAACCTAAAACCAATCCATCTCGCGTTCATTATTCGATATGATGGCGACATATTTCAAATTTGCGAACGTGTCGGATCGGTTGTGGGGTTGGACTAGATTTTTACGAGCGAGCGGAGCGAGCGAGCAACGGTCACAATTTCCAAGCTATACATATACCTTATATTGCCTTCCATATATTTCGTGTTATTACCTAATTTTGTCAGCCATTTCGGACATCACATTCCACTGTACTATGAGGGAATAGTACTATTTATGTGAAACTATTGGTAAACCGTAAACATTTGTCAGAAGGCAATGGAATAAAGACTTCCGGCTCCTCGGGCTGGTGCGAATATATCAGAGTCAGTATGTGCCAAACCGATGGTTTGTGACACACCTTTACGCGTCTCTCGTTCGCTCCTCTCGCACGAAAGCTATAGCCTAACCTAAAACCAATCCATCCTCCGTTCATTATTCGATATGGTGGCGACATATTTCAAATTTGCGAACGTGTGGGATCGGTTGTGAGGTTGGACTAGATTTTTACAAGCGAGCGGAGCGAGCGAGCAACGGTCACAATTTCCAAGCTATACATATACCTTATATTGCCTTCCATATAGTTCGTGTTATTACCTAATTTTGTCAGCCATTTCGGACATCACATTGCACTGTACTATGAGGAAATAGTACAATTTATGTGAAACTATTCCTAAACTGTAAACATGTGTCGGTAGGCAATAGGATAAATACTTTCGGCTCCTCGGACTGGTGCGAATATTTCAATGTCCGTATGTGCCAAACCGTTGGTTTATGACACACCTATACGCGTCTCTCGCTCGCTGCGCTCGCTCGAAAACTATAGCCTAACCTAAAACCAATCCACCTTGCGTTCATTATTCGATATGATGGCGACATATTTCAAATTTGCGAACGTGTCGGATCGGTTGTGGGGTTGGACTAGATTTTTACGAGCGAGCGGAGCGAGCGAGCAACGGTCACAATTTCCAAGCTATACATATACCATATATTGTCTTGCATATATTTCGTGCTTGTACCTAATTTTGTCAGCCATTTCGGACATCACGTTGCACTGTACTATGAGGAAACGGTACTAATTATGTGAAACTATTGGTAAACCGTAAACATTTGTCAGAAGGCAATAGGATAAAGACTTCCGGCTCCTCGGGCTGGTGCGAATATATCAGAGTCCGTATGTGCCAAACCGATGGTTTGTGACACACCTTTACGCGTCTCTCGTTCGCTCCTCTCGCACGAAAGCTATAGCCTAACCTAAAACCAATCCATCCTCCATTCATTATTCGATATGGTGGCGAGAAATTTCAAATTTGCGAACATGTCGGATCGGTTGTGGGGTTGGACTAGATTTTTACGAGCGAGCGCAGCGAGCGAGCAACGGTCACAATTTCCAAGCTATACATATACCATATATTGTCTTGCATATATTTCGTGCTTGTACCTAATTTTGTCAGCCATTTCGGACATCACGTTGCACTGTACTATGAGGAAACGGTACTAATTATGTGAAACTATTCATAAACTGTAAACATGTGTCGGTAGGCAATAGGATAAATACTTCCGGCTCTTCAGGCTGGTGCGAATATTTCAATGTCCGTATGTGCCAAACCGTTGGTTTATGACACACCTATACGTGTCTCTCGCTCGCTGCGCTCGCTCGAAAACTATAGCCTAACCTAAAACCAATCCATCTTGCGTTCATTATTCGATATGATGGCGACATATTTCAAATTTGCGAACGTGTCGGATTGGTTGTGGGGTTGGACTAGATTTTTACGAGCGAGCGCAGCGAGCGAGCAACGGTTACAATTTCCAAGCTATACATATACCATATATTGTCTTACATATATTTCGTGCTTGTACCTAATTTTGTCAGCCATTTCGGACATCACGTTGCACTGTACTATGAGGAAACGGAACTAATTATGTGAAACTATTGGTAAACCGTAAACATCTGTCAGAAGGCAATAGGATAAAGACTTCCGGCTCCTCGTGCTGGTTCGAATATATCAATGTCCGTATGTGCCAAACCAATGGTTTGTGACACACCTTTACGCATCTCTCGTTCGCTGCGCTCGCACGAAAGCTATAGCCTAACCTAAAACCAATCCATCTTCCGTTCATTATTCGATATGGTGGCGACATATTTCAAATTTGCGAACGTGTGGGATCGGTTGTGAGGTTGGACTAGATTTTTACGTGCGAGCGGATCGAGCGAGCAACGGTCACAATTTCCAAGCTATACATATACCTTATATTGCCTTCCATATATTTCGTGTTATTACCTAATTTTGTCAGCCATTTCGGACATCACATTGCACTGAACTATGAGGAAATAGTACTATTTATGTGAAACTATTCATAAACTGTAAACATGTGTCGGTAGGCAATAGGATAGATACTTCCGGCTCCTCGGGCTGGTGCGAATATTTCAATGTCCGTATGTGCCAAACCGTTGGTTTATGACACACCTATACGCGTTACTCGCTCGCTGCGCTCGCTCGAAAACTATAGCCTAACCTAAAACCAATCCACCTTGCGTTCATTATTCGATATGATGGCGACATATTTCAAATTTGCGAACGTGTCGGATCGGTTGTGGGGTTGGACTAGATTTTTACGAGCGAGCGGAGCGAGCGAGCAACGGTCACAATTTCCAAGCTATACATATACCATATATTGTCTTGCATATATTTCGTGCTTGTACCTAATTTTGTCAGCCATTTCGGACATCACGTTGCACTGTACTATGAGGAAACGGTACTAATTATGTGAAACTATTGGTAAACCGTAAACATTTGTCAGAAGGCAATGGGATAAAGACTTCCGGCTCCTCGGGCTGGTGCGAATATATCAGAGTCCGTATGTGCCAAACCGATGGTTTGTGACACACTTTTACGCGTCTCTCGTTCGCTCCTCTCGCGCGAAAGCTATAGCCTAACCTAAAACCAATCCATCCTCCGTTCATTATTCGAGATGGTGGCGAGAAATTTCAAATTTGCGAACGTGTCGGATCGGTTGTGGGGTTGGACTAGATTTTTACGAGCGAGCGGAGCGAGCGAGCAACGGTCTCAATTTCCAAGCTATACATATACCATATATTGTCTTGCATATATTTCGTGCTGGTACCTAATTTTGTCAGCCATTTCGGACATCACGTTGCACTGTACTATGAGGAAACGGTACTAATTATGTGAAACTATTGGTAAACCGTAAACATTTGTCAGAAGGCAATAGGATAAAGACTTCCGGCTCCTCGGGCTGGTGCGAATATATCAGAGTCCGTATGTGCCAAACCGTTGGTTTATGACACACCTATACGCGTCTCTCGCTCGCTGCGCTCGGTCGAGAACTATAGCCTAACCTAAAACCAATCCATCTTGCGTTCATTATTCGATATGATGGCGACATATTTCAAATTTGCGAACGTGTCGGTTCGGTTGTGGGGTTGGACTAGATTTTTACGAGCGAGCGCAGCGAGCGAGCAACGGTCACAATTTCCAAGCTATACATATACCATATATTGTCTTGCATATATTTCGTGCTTGTACCTAATTTTGTCAGCCATTTCGGACATCACATTGCATTGTACTATGTGGAAATAGTACTATTTATGTGAAACTATTGGTAAACCGTAAACATTTGTCAGAAGGCAATAGGATAAAGACTTCCGGCTCCTCGGGCTGGTGCGAATATATCAGAGTCCGTATGTGCCAAACCGTTGGTTTATGACACACCTATACGCGTCTCTCGCTCGCTGCGCTCGCTCGAGAACTATAGCCTAACCTAAAACCAATCCATCTTGCGTTCATTATTCGATATGATGGCGACATATTTCAAATTTGCGAACGTGTCGGTTCGGTTGTGGGGTTGGACTAGATTTTTACGAGCGAGCGCAGCGAGCGAGCAACGGTCACAATTTCCAAGCTATACATATACCATATATTGTCTTGCATATATTTCGTGCTTGTACCTAATTTTGTCAGCCATTTCGGACATCACATTGCATTGTACTATGTGGAAATAGTACTATTTATGTGAAACTATTCATAAACTGTAAACATGTGTCGGTAGGCAATAGGATAAATACTTCCGGCTCCTCGGGGTGGTGCGAATATTTCAATGTCCGTATGTGCCAAACCGTTGGTTTATGACACACCTATACGCGTCTCTCGCTCGCTGCGCTCGCTCGAAAACTATAGCCTAACCTAAAACCAATCCATCTTGCGTTCATTATTCGATATGATGGCGACATATTTCAAATTTGCGAACGTGTCGGATCGGTTGTGGGGTTGGACTAGATTTTTACGAGCGAGCAACGGTTATAATTTCCAAGCTATACATATACCATATATTGCCTTCCATATATTTCGTGTTATTACCTAATTTTGTCAGCCATTTCGGACATCACATTGCACTGAACTATGAGGAAATAGTACTATTTATGTGAAACTATTCATAAACTGTAAACATGTGTCGGTAGGCAATAGGATAAATACTTCCGGCTCCTCGGGCTGGTGCGAATATTTCAATGTCCGTATGTGCCAAACCGTTGGTTTATGACACACCTATACGCGTCACTCGCTCGCTGCGCTCGCTCGAAAACTATAGCCTAACCTAAAACCAATCCACCTTGCGTTCATTATTCGATATGATGGCGACATATTTCAAATTTGCGAACGTGTCGGATCGGTTGTGGGGTTGGACTAGATTTTTACGAGCGAGCGGAGCGAGCGAGCAACGGTCACAATTTCCAAGCTATACATATACCATATATTGTCTTGCATCTATTTTGTGCTTGTACCTAATTTTGTCAGCCATTTCGGACATCACATTGCATTGTACTATGTGGAAATATTACCATTTATGTGAAACTATTCATAAACTGTAAACATGTGTCGGTAGGCAATAGGATAAATACTTCCGGCTCCTCGGGCTGGTGCGAATATTTCAATG